>NW_015112906.1:113683-149377 GCF_001443285.1 Poecilia latipinna
CTGCCTGCAATTACCCAATCTGAAAATGCGATGGGTTTTTTTTTTCGGGGGGGGGGGGGTTCTTCTTCTTCTTCCTTTCAAGACTATCAAACAGGGGGTCAAACAGGCAAGCCTGCGCGGTGAGTTTCCAAAGATGCGTGGCCGCGCATTAACAGGCGGAAATCACAGGTTGGAGCGGCCCGGTGGAAAAAATCCTCGCCCTCAGGTTGAGTGCAGCGCAGGCGGAGATAAAAGCCGCTCGTCGTCAATTAGCCGGGAGTCAGTGGGAGCGCAGCCCGCCGCAGGCGCTCCGCCGCTTCTCCCTTTAAACGTCCTTTTAAGATACAAAGTCCCCGCGGAGGGGCCTCGCTTTGCACTTTAATAATTTATTTAGCGATTTTAAACGGTGAGATGCGGCAGATAACAGCATCAGACATCATCATTCTCCACGCTGCAGTTTGAAAACGTCTCGCATTAGGATCCATTACCATGCAGCTGCTATAATGAAGCGGCCCGGAAGAAGGCATTCTGCATATAGAATGTATTTTTATATTAAAATGAAAAATATATGTCCGAGTTGTTTCAGACATCGGGAGTTTATAAAGTGGTTTGAAAGCGGTACATATGTGCGTTCTGACTGAAACTTCATCCAGGTGTGGAAAAGTTACAAAAAGTTGTGAAAAGAAAAGCTGTCAGTTAAGTAAAATTTGTGGCTAATATTATTTCAAGGATAAATAATATTTTGCATTTGTACACTGCAGTGTTTTTATATTCGTTGGATGCAGCCCACACTGTTGACGATAAAGTTGGGATATATTTTATTTCCTCTTTTTGTTGTGTTTTAATTTCCACCTATGTTTTAAAATCAAATACAATTTTAGAAAATACACACTTTAAAAAAATACTTTACATTGTCAAAGTAATTTTAGAGGAAAAGATAAAATATTATATTACGACTTGGGCAACAAACACCATCTGTCTATATTCTTCAACAAATCAAACAAAATTAACCCGTACGTCATTTCCTCAGTTTAGTGTATATTTTACCAATTATTAAACAACTGCATGTTTTTTTTATTATTATCATTATTTTGGTTATTGTTTTTAATTGTTGTATCAGTGTATATTCCATTTACTGCACAATGTAAATCTCAACACTATATCCAAATTACCAAATTAATGGCAAATTGAAGATTTTGCTTTTGTTGAAGTCAATGATAATTTTGAAAAAGATACAATAAAAGAAAAGCATAAAAAGGCGAAGACTCCTACCTGAATGTGGTGCAGCTTTTCCCACCAGCAAAACTTTTCTCTGCTTCTCAGATTCAAGACAAATCCAACTTCTGGACATCTGAACGCACCTCCTCCGATCGAAATCTGTCAAAAGAAATGTCACTGACTTTATGAAGTTTGTTCTGGGTGTGTGAGCTGCGTTGTGTGCCGCTCTGGGTGAAAAGCATTCCTCCCAGCTGTCACGACACCTTTGACTCTGGCCCTTTCCACAGGAGCCACGCAGGAAGAGGGAGAAGAAGAGAGAGGGAGAGAGAGGGAGAGGGATGCAAATGACAAATGAGTTTAAAAAAAAATCCACGCTCTGCCTGTGTTTATAAATCTAAATCAATATTCAAATCTGTTTGAAGGGAGCGGGTGTGTCCGTGCAGGCGCTGCAGAGAGAGCGAGTGTGTGTGTTTGTGTGTGTGAGAGAGAGAGAGAGAAGGAGAGAGAGAGAGAGAGGGTGTGTAGGTGTGTGTGAGAGAAAGAGATGGTGTGTGTGTGTGTGTAGGTGTTAGAAAAAGCCTCTTAAGGATGATACATTTACCAAGCCGTGACAAAAACCCTCAGCATGTTATTTTGAGATGGGCACACAGGTTCAAAAACGTAAGTGACGCAAAGGAGGATTTTCTTTGTCCCTCAGAGACTGTTGGTGCTCAAAATATAACATCTGTTCTAGACAGTCAGGATAATTAACCACGATTATTATTATTATTATTATTATTATTATTATTATTATTATTATTATTATTATTATTATTATTAAAGAGGCCTACCTTAATAAATAAGGTAACATCAAGAGATTCAGCCGGGTCCCTTCCTTAGTCTTCTTCCATCGTCTGTCCTCACCTGGATATCCATCCCAGATGAAACCCCACCAGCTCCTCGGTCTGATCCCCGGTGCATTTCGGCGCAGGCCTGCAAGATCCTCAGACTGGCTGGCTCTGCGGACCGGAGGACAATTTAAAGGAAATAAGTCGCTCTAAATCCCCCCTTTTTTCTGCGACGCACTGGAATGTGAGAGCCCAGCAATAGATCCCCTCCCTCCTACTTTTTTACCCTTCAGATTAGTCCCTCTTTTATTTAAAACTTCTTGTTTGATTAGATTTTTTAAAAACACACACACACACACATTTGCATCCTTCTGTTGAATCAGATATTTTTCAGACAGCAATAAGACTGCGTCTGATCGGTGCATCTGCATAAAACGTCACCTTCTGCTCTATTTGTTGGAAACTCTTCATAGTCAGTCTTTATGTGAAGGGTTTCTCTCCTCTTTCTCTCCATGATATAAAGTAACTTGTGGTAAAAGAATAAATAAACATTAACAAAGTCTGGTGTCATCATCCACCGGCATACAGTTTACTTCCCTTCAGCGCAGCCTCTCTGCGGTGGGATGGGGATGCTGTCAGTCGTCCTCTCGCTGCCATTGGCTGAGGACCGTGCGTCAAAAAAAAAAGTAGCTGGAGACGTTTGTTCCCCGAAAAAAAAAAGAAAAAAAAAGAAAAAAAAAGTGACGGGGGGAATGGGAGGAGGGGTGGCGGGGCTTCCCACCAGTGTGAGAGACGGAGACAGAGAAGGACCTCAGCTCAGTTCTGCGGGCTCCCCATTGGCTGGCGGTTTGTACAAAATCTAACTCAAACCACTTCAGTCTGAACAAATCCTAAAGGCGCACACGCAGCCTCCTCCGCAGCTCCACCGCCGCCTTTAGCGTCATTTCAGAGCCCGATGCTGCGCTCATCGCTCAACTTTTATCTGTGCTGTTGTTCTCATCAGCTGGCTGAGGGAGGTTGCTCCTGCTTGGTTTTTGGAGATTTTGTGTATCGGACTCGTTGACTTCTGCGCAGTTTTTTTTCTTTTGTTATTTCCTTCAAACAGAGGAAGCAAGAAAAAAAGAAGCAAATTCTACACCTAAATGCCAAGGTAAGTTATTATTATTATTATTATTATTATTATTATTATTATTATTATTATTATTATTATCCAAAATAAATAATGATTAATTAAAAAGGTCAGTGTTGTACAACAGATTTTTTTTGTACTTTTTTCTTTCTTTTGTTATTTATTTTTTTGTTTTGAGCAACAGTATTTTAGGTCAGGTTAGAGAAGAAGAAGAAACATAAAGCACATCCAGCAATCGTCGATCAAAACAAATGTCAACGATTAATTTAGTTGGGGTTTTTTATCCCTGAAATCGATTTTCATTTTGTTTTTCATTTTATTTTTAATTGTTAAGTTTATTATATTCATTTGTTTTATTTGTATTTATTTTATGTGTGGCATCTGTGCTAAGCAAAGTTCCTATTTTGAAAAATAAAATAATCATAATTATTGTTTGTAAAATTTTAACATAAACAAAATAAGAATGGAAGATTAATCTACTGAAAACTATAATACTGATGATAGTACATTTAAGGAATATGAAGAAAAAATCCGGGGCCTCTTGCGCCTCCTGCGACTGCAGAAATAAATAATTCAGCAGCCAATAAACCAACATGTCACTTTTAATATCTTCAACCTGCTTCTTTACCGAAAGCACGTGGATGAGAAGTTAATAATTTTATTTTAACTTAGATAGAACGAGGAGGGGAACATCAGTACATACTTTAATCTTAAGATCAAACTGTATTTAATTTTCAGGCTTTTTTTTCGAGCCTGCAGAAGCTCAAGCTGGTTGCCACTTGAATTACCACCTTAATTCATCAGCAGCACTACATTTATCATAATAATTCGTTGGACGAGCGGGTAATTATTATTATCGAGCGAGTGTATGAGAGCAACTGGTTGACGGGCTGGTGTGTGTTTAAGTGTGACAGATTGGGATGAGGGGGTTAAAACCGTTGGATGGAGAGGGAGAAGATGCAACTAATCAAGAGGCACAGTGGGGATAGCGGGTGGCGGAGGGTCACTGGAGTCGAAGTGACAACGATCGCGTTTACTAGACAACATCACAGTGCGGATTTAAGAGCCGCCACAGTCACATGTTCACTGAGGAGGCATATGTGCTCTTTTTTTTTTTTTTCCTGTGGATTAATCCAATTTAAATGCAGAGCTGAGTTGAACATTGTCAGAAAAAAAAAATGTTTTTCATTTAAAGCGAACCCTACTTTTTTTTTTTTTTCCTGTGGATGAGTCTATATAGTTTGTCCACGTGAATTAAAAACAAAGAGATATTCGTTTCAGACATAATCAATTTCCAGTTTTTCACTTAACTGTCTAAACAAGCAATAACGAGTTCAATTAAATTTCTAAGTGACTTGTTGCAGCTCTGATCCCCGTGCTTTGTTTGCCTTCATCGGAGGGGGGCGCGGGGGTCGTATAGTGGTAGGGGCAGCTGGAGGTGCGTTGGAAGCTTTGTGAGAAGCGACGTGGGTCTTTGGACAACAAACACGCTGTAAACTGAGCTAATATACGTGCAGGGGGGAAATAAAGCTCACATCTGCTCTCTGTTATTTTGGAACAGGTACCCGGTGTAACACGGAGCCCACGGAGATCAGAGAGGACACGAGGGGCGCCTTCGGAGCGACATCAGTTTTCAAAATTTTCTCCAACTTCAGCCCTCAGACAAACATTAGCATGATGTCGTATCTAAAGCAACCACCTTACACAGTCAATGGCCTGAGCTTAACAACCTCCGGGATGGACCTTTTGCATCCATCAGTGGGTTATCCAGGTGGGTTTCGGTTTGTTTTTCTTTTTAACTTCAGCAATGCAAGTTTTCTTCAAATGCACGTTTTACCTTCAAAACAATTAAAGCACTCTGACATAAACAATAATAATACACCCAATATGTATTTTTCCCCTCCTGTTTGACAAATTGGTCGATTCTGAAAACAGAACACTTCAATATTAAAACTACATTGTACTACTTTCTATTTAGAAAATTAGTAATTCTGTATTTAAATTTTAATATTTAAATATTTTTTTTAAAATAATGATCTACTCTATTTGAAAGCTTGCACTCAAGATGAACGGTTTGTGCGTAATTACGCACACAAAAACAAAACGTGCGTTTAGATATTTCAGTCGCACATTAACATTTTAGTTGTTAAATGCATCTTATTCACATCCGTAGGCAGTGTTAAGTGAATTAATATGTCTGTTTTGCCTGCAGCCACGCCACGAAAACAGAGGCGAGAAAGGACTACTTTTACGCGCGCACAGCTCGACGTTTTGGAGGCGTTGTTCGCCAAAACCAGGTACCCGGACATATTCATGCGCGAAGAAGTGGCGCTGAAAATCAACTTACCTGAGTCCAGAGTACAGGTGAGAAAACAAACGAATCTATGGTGGAAGAAAAGCTATTACAGTATTTCATAATTGTTTTCAATAATAAGTTACTCTGCCATATTTAAGATAACATATTCTGTAAATGTCTGCGAATAACTGTTAGGGGCAATTAAAAATAATAATTTGCACTCATTTGACATCTTAGGGATGAAATTCAAATGTTAGTGACATGAGGCAGAAACATGTGTTCTAAATTGAGCAAAAGATGTGTTAATTTATTATTAAAATGTAACAACATTTATTTAGGTCTATCTTTGTAATTATGAATAAAAACAGTGTCTGTAGACAAGATTTTGTGTTTTACTTGTTTATAGAGAAAATAATTGTATTGTTTCCACTCTTCTTTTTTAAAGATTTAATTAACTTCATTTTAGCTTAATGTCTAGGAAATAAACAATAATAAGTTTGATATAGAAATGCTAAGTTTATAATGTATCATGTTATAAATTATGAAGACAAAACTATCTTTTGGCTACATAATTTATTTTTGTTCTTCCCCTGCATTTGGGGAAATGTATAATTTAGCTCCCTGCTACTTTTATTGTCACTATTTTATTTTTTTTATTAATTCTCATTTATATAACTTAAATGGAAAACAAAACACAGATTTATTATTTAGAAATAAAAAAGAAACAAAGAAATAGAAAGATTCCAGCAATGTTTGTCAAACTAAATTTAGTGAAAGCATAAGCCTTTGTCTACTTTTATAACAGGTTTAGGTGGGATCACCAATATGCAAATAACATCTGTTTGTTTTTTGTTGTTTTTGTTTGTTTTGTTGTTGTTGTTTTTGTTCCATTTTTTAAATTATAATTTCCCTTTCTATCTTACCTCTAAAGGTTTGGTTTAAGAACCGGCGGGCCAAGTGTCGCCAGCAGCAGCAACAGCAACAGAACGGCGGACAAAACAAGGTGCGACCCCCTAAAAAGAAAAGTTCCCCAACCAGGGAGGTGAGCTCGGAGAGCGGGGCCAGCGGCCAGTTCACGCCCCCCACTAGCACCACTACAGTCCCCGCCATCTCCACCAGCACCGCCCCGGTGTCCATTTGGAGCCCCGCGTCTATTTCTCCTCTCTCGGACCCCCTGTCTACCTCCTCCTCCTGCATGCAGCGGTCCTACCCCATGACCTACACTCAGGCCTCGGGCTACAGCCAGGGCTACGCCGGGTCGACGTCCTACTTCGGGGGCATGGACTGCAGCTCTTACCTCACTCCGATGCACCACCAGCTGTCGGGGCCCGGCTCGACTCTCAGCCCGATGAGCACGAACGCCGTCACAAGCCATCTGAATCAGTCTCCGGCGTCCCTCTCTACCCAGGGCTACGGGACGTCCGGCCTGGGCTTCAACTCCACGGCAGACTGCTTGGATTATAAGGACCAAGCGGCGTCATGGAAGCTGAACTTCAATGCCGATTGCTTGGATTATAAGGATCAAACATCCTCATGGAAATTCCAGGTCCTGTGAACAGAGCAGTGACGATCACATGAGACGCAGTTCAGCCATCCTTCAATAAAACTCAACATCAGACTGGTTGAGCCTGGCTGCGCTCTCCTTTTTTTTTATCCCGGTGGTCTTCGGTACTCCTAAAGGAGAGGTTTAATTTATTTTAGCGCTGGCATATAGATTCCCCCCCCTCCCCCCCTTTCATTCACAACTTGTAGCCCCTCAGCCACCTCTATCATTGCGTGCCTCTGTGCGTTAAAACACCTGTTGAGGACAACCGCAGCCACGGAACTAAAACTTCAATGAGTCCTGCTGAAGTGCAGACCTCTTTAAAAAAAAATGAACCTGCTGGCAGAGAGACATGAGGATACTGTGTGGACATGGATGCACTACTTTATTTAAGAAAAAGTGTTTATAAGGAATCAATATGTAGTTTCTAAGAGACAATCAGTGTGCGTCTTAAATAAATGGTACATAGGTGTTTTTTTTTTATCTGTGATATAGCCTTCGAAACTGTGATCTGTTGTATTGTATGCAATTTGTGAGCCCCCTCTCGCATCAGACTCTCTGCTGTGATTTTAATAGATTTTTAACTTTTTTGGGACAAAAATTGAGCTAAAAGTAAAATTCAAAGTGAGACAGAGACGAGATTTTTTTTTTCTTTTTTTTCTGCAGGCACATTATGGAGGGTTAGGCCATACTGGAAAAGACTCTCAGCTGCTTGCTCCCCCCCCAACCCCCCACCCCTCTACTGATCTGATTGTGGATCCTTCTCTCGGTCCCCCAAAGAGAGTGTGACCTCACCGCTGAAAAGACATGAATAAAGATCCTGTGGGCTTACTCTTCTACCAAAAATACATATGTGTGTGCGTGAATGCGTGTGTGTGTATCTCAGTGTGAAGAAAAAAAAAAAAAGAAACAGCTGTGATTGCTTTTCCAAGCAGGTTTGAGTCACAAGGACTGTTTAGCTTTTATTATGCTGTTGAGATATTTGATATATTTTCTGGGGGGAACGGAAGTAGGTCACCGTTTTGTTGGTTTAAATGCACAGTTTCGCTTTAATTGGGCCAGTAATTGCCATCCAAGTGAGTAATAATTACACTTGTCAGTTTCAACCGAGCTCTGTTTTCTCATGCATATTTTATAACCTCTTGATCCAACACATCTGAAATAATTACATGTTACAGCATGGGGCCAGCAGGCGTTTATTTCAAAGCTGATTTGTAGTTTAATTTGCTCATCACCTTCACTGCTAGGATGCGTAGACTAAAAAGGCATTTATCAATTTAACCAACAAAACGCAACATATTAGTTATATTAGTCTCTTTTTAAAATTATGATTGGAAGTCGAATGGATCACCCCGGGAGGCAGAGTACAGTTAAACCAGGGCCGCTGGCAAACATAAAGTCCACAATCTAATCTACAATTTTATTTTCTACATATAAACTACATAAAAATGAAGAAAACAAAAAGGGTTTTCATGCAAAAAAACAACAACAACAAAAAAAACAACAAAACACGGCTTTACATGATTTATTTGTAATATATTGCAAATTAGAGTGGACATTTTTTTAGCTACATTGTAGATTCTAAGTTTGATTAACTTCCATTTAACTTTTTAATTAAAATAACAAGCTTTCATCTGCACACACAGTCCTGTGGATAATCCTTTAGTCTTTTCTTATTCTTTTATATATTTCATCCAAACTGCAGTGTAATCTTTTTAACGTAAATTTCCAGGGATCTTTTGTACTATGGCAACTTGTTGAAATGCTGACATTTTTATCTGGAAATTTTTACCGGGTAGCATTAGATATATTTTCAGGAGTATCGTGCGGAACATAATGTTCTTATTGAAAAAGTGTACTTTGAACTTACGAAGAACAAAATAATGGTTATCATAGGCTAAACAATGAGAATTTACAGAAATATCCAAGAGCATCCATAATATAAAAAAGGATGGCTCATCACAAAAGGAGACGTTCACTTCTCAAACAAGAAATGCTGTATTTATTAATTAATTAATTGTCATCAAATATGCTCATGGCTTTTGATTTTGATTTTTTCAGCGTTCACCACTTTTAAATGTCCGACGCTTATTTCCCCGCCTTAATCATCCCAGTCCCATTTTATTACATATGAACAATATGATAGTAAAGTTGGATAATTAACCATATTTTTTTAAAACTAGATGACATCAAAATAAGCTACGTCTCTTGAAAGAGCAAAAATTAAACTTTCAAATGATACAAAATGAAATACTTGGAGCAAAAATTAAAAGATGGGCTGTATTTGAAACTACTGGACACCGCATTCTTTGAATGAGCTAAAAATTCATATATTTTACTATATATGCTAATGTATATATCTTTAATTTCAAAGCCACCCCGTAATAAAACAGCTAAATTCCGTTACGGCTTTCGGTTTTTAATGTGCTACCTGACGATCTTCATTGCTTTCCGAACAAGAGTAATTCAGTTCCTATATTGAATGGGTCTCTCTTGACTTTTATACGTTACGCCTCTTTATTCAGACACACAAAGGTACCTGGATGATATTTGCTGAGTTGCATTGGTGAGAAACATTTGCTACTCCAGCTGAGTTTGTTCTTTTCTCTGTTGCTCTCGAGTCCATATACTTCAGACTATAAAGTCTGTCTGGGTTTGGAATCCGTAATGAGTCTGCACAACACTGCAGTGCGCTAATTGTCAGAAGTCCAGCATTCAATTAGCATCCTTGACTTTGCCAGTAATCTCTCTTTCATTGGAGTCTCCGCTAATTAAAAGCGTTTCTTGAAATAATCATAGTTTAAAAAGGAATGCACTCTGATTCCACTCCTGCGTGGTCAGGAAGAAAAAGGTGTGTGTAGTTGTGTGTGCCACAAAAAAAAAGGCTAAATATGCAACAGCCGGTTTGACCTATACCAAAGGGTAAAGTAGATTATTTTCAGGTGTTGCCCCACTAATTTATACTGATTTTTTTTCTCACTTAATGCGCAATAAATTGTAACAACTCAAGCCTATGTTTTAAAGCGCACAGATATGCACCGCTATGGCGCTAAACAATCAAACTATTGAATTTGACAACAATAGGTTAGACTGAGAGAGGTCTGCATATTCATGAGATCACGTCTGTGCAGTGTCAACAACCCCTTTATACAAATTCCAGGAAGAAGAAAAGTGTTAAATAATAGACTGTAGGGTCGCTTTTAAATGTCACCCTTCAGACTAAAAACGTGGAAAAACAGGACAACACTTCAGCACACAAAAAAATCTGAAGATATAAAGTGTGATTAACTCTATCTGGATTTAGCTCTCCTTTTCAATCATTTTTGAATATACAAGATCCAAAAATTCCAACTAAAAATATTAATTAAAATAATACAACCAACTTTTATCCATAAACATTTATTGTTGAAGAGTCTCAGAGCCGGCCAGAATGATAAGCAAACATTGCAAGTGCTCAAGACAAGATAGGGTAACATATGCACTAGTAATGAAAATTCAAAGAAAAAAACTTAAAAGCTTGACAGTTATGCTAACAGTCATAATTCCAGTCTAACCTAATAAGCTAAATTGGTGATAGTCTGCACCAATACTGTCCCAAATGATTATGCTTTACTTTAATTTTCTATTTGCATGCTATTAAAAAAAGGTAATGCAAGGAAAATATGAAAGTGGATGTTGGGCTAATCTGGAAGTGGACCCATTAGGCCATCTTTGCAAAATACATCCTCACCATTTTAAAATAAGACTGGACTCACAGTTAGAAATCACCATGCTGGTTATAAGAAGGTCTAATGTTTTCAGAGTTTATAAGTTAAAATGATCGATAATCCAGCCTTCAAACATGCTTCAATTACACAATGAGTTTTAATCAAGAGCAAAAGGTGAAGGAAAGCAGAAGCACAAGCTGGAATGTAATGTTTACATGGGGATTCTTAGCAAAATCTTGCAGGTGCATTTTTTTTTCCTTCTGAGATGTAATAAAAACATTTAAGAAGGAGAAAAATAATTTTCTGCTAAAACACAATTTGGAACTATTTGATTAAACATTTGAAGTAATCCGGGATAGCTTGTTGAAATGAGAGAAATTAATTTAAATGCTATCAATTAAAACAAGCTCAGTTAGATCAAAATGAATTCATCAATCTCAAAGCTGCTCCACTAGCCTACTTTAATGTGCTTTAAGGAATAAACAATCTGATAAAATATCAACAAGAGAAACAGCATGATGATATGTAATATGTGCCAATAACTCATAGGAAATAATATAAATAAATAATATTCTAATCCTGCAGTATCCTCTTGAATGTGCTTATCCAGGCTTAGTCAAAAAATTTTATTTAAATTATTTAAGTTTGTGACATCATCAATGAATTTGATAATCTTGTCAAAGATTACATTAAAAGGGTTTTGTGCAGCCTACATAATAACAGATTTAGATGTTTAAAAAAATGAAGTCTAAAGAGATTTGAAGTAAGCGCTGTAAAAAGCATGTTATTTTAATTTCTCAGACTGCTCACACAAATCCACGGATTTACACAGATCCAGAACTGATAATGATACCAGCAGCTTGACTAGCTGGAGGTCTGACGACGCACAGGGGCCACACAGTCACAGAAGTAACAACATGTCCTGAAAGACAAAAAACTCTGAATGTTTCAGGGTTTCCCTTTTACAACATGCAGTTATTTATGGGAATATGTATGCAAGAGGAGGCAAGATCTTTTGGAAACACTCCTACACTTAGAAAATAAAAAATAAAAAATCAGTCTCTCCAAATATGCCCTAACATTTGGCTTATGATGTTCATAAGCCCCCACAGAGGGCTCATCAGTTCATTAGCCACTTGATGGCCTATTTCAAGTCATAGCTGGTGGGAGGAGGCCGATGGATGAGGATATGACCGTCCATTACTGAGGCACATTTTTGTTAAGCTATTCAGAGTTGGAGAGGCAAAAAAAAACAAAAAAGTCCAATCAATAAGAAGATTAGTGGACCTTAGCATATGTTTAAAAAAACAAAACAAAACATGATGTGTAGAGTCATGACCGAGTTAGTAAAAGCTCCTACATACATCCATTTATTTTTCTCCAAAACAAAGTGACATAGAAATTAAACATACACATTTACAGAACATTTGCTTTCTTTTAAAACTATCCTAAAAATGATAACATCCCAGACGATGTCATTTGGATAATTTTAAACATGCCGTTGTAAACATTTCTCTGCAAAGTGTAAAACCCAGATGTAAAATATTTTGGATAATGGATAACACATTGACCTAATGGTGTTGTCCTACACTGTGCAACATATAGAAAATACCCATGTGCTAAAACATTTAAGGTATAATCACCACTAAGTGAAGATTAATAGTCGCTAATGCCTGTAAAGTCCAAAATGTCACACAGACATTAAATAGTCCACATTTAGCTTCAGCCTGTTGTTTTCACTTATGTATTTAACAATGTTTGAAGCCTCAGATTGGAAGCAGGCAGTCAGTTTACAAAATTATTTTCATTTAAATTCATTCTCACAGCCTCCTTCGGTCGATGAAGATGAAGATGCATATGTAGAGTGGAGATCTGGTGAGTTTGCTCAAGTAACTGCAGCTTCAATCTGCTGAACTATTTTAGCAGATGTGGGACGATTGTGTATCAACATTCATAGGTTGAGAATTTTACACAGCAAAGGAAATATTTTAGTTTTTAATTTTATCTTCTGCAAAGAAATGGCATGAACAAAAGACATTTGGCACCACAAGATGGCTGTAATAATGAGACTAGCATGTTGACAGAATCAAAGACACTTTCAGTCAGTTTAGTCAAATGTCATCTCAAGGTATTTTACAAAACAAACAGATCAAATTAAATACAGAGATATGGAACAAATTCAGTTTTATCACACAGACATATTCAAAGCTTGTGAGTTCAAATTCAATCCCAGTTATGATGAGATCCAGTCACGTTCAGCATTTTGTCATCTCAGAAAAATAATCTGATTGCATCATGTTTCTGACTTTGCAGCAATCCATTTTCCTGAACAAGCATGTGGCAACATGTCACAATTGATTGGATTGAGTCATTGACTTTGGACATTCCCTTATATCAAGCATTGTTGTGAAAAACAACAACAACAAAAAAACTCTAGTATGAAGAATCTCACAGCAGAGTTTCACTCGGTTTCAAAAGAAGTAATAAATGATCAATTCCATCAAATTGCTATTTAAAATCTTGGTTTATCAATTTAAATTAATGTTAATTCGGTCAGGTTAACACCTTCACCTCCCTACTACCAATTAGACTTCAGGTAGTGTCAAGAGATAACAAAGAAGTATTATTTTTGCTTATTTCAACATTTCATTGGCTGTTGTACATCATTGAACTGTCTCAGGGGTGATATTGCACAAAAAGCAATGGTTTGTGGCGTTTGCTTTTATCCTGTATGCATTGAATCGATGAAAGAAGAAATCTTTGTTGCACAAAAGTTCCACAGTCGGAGCTTTTGCACCCATGTGTCTGAGACACGTTTTTGCCAGCAGAACTGCGTCCTTATTTCTTCTGCAGTTTCACATATTTATTTAAAGATCTAAGTAAGTCATCCTTAAGTAATCTTGACTACTGTGGACACTCTACTGTTTCACATGTACAGTGTGCAGGAGATCAGATGCTGAACTGTCCATATGCTCTCTAAACATTTAGAATATTACATAGTAACATTTGCTTTAGATGGTCCGTCGGACTATGCATCAGGATGCCTTCCACACAGTGAACTTCTTCTCATATTGTCACTCAAACTCCTAATGCTGGTAACACATTAAGAACCAATAATCAAGTCTTATTCTCATACAGCCAATTTGACAGTTTGACTATCCTCCTCTGAGGAGTTTTACCTCTTTTAATCCTCCTCACGCCCCTCCCCAGCCTCCACCTGTTAGTCTGGGTCTGCATGCGTGTCTCCCTCTCTCCTGGGAGCATATGGCTGACCCAGGGAGTCGTTGAGTGTAGGGACAGATGCAGCCTCTCCTCGCCTGTCCACCCCCTCCCTCATCCACCCACCACGACCAGCCCTTCCCTCCAACCCACCTGTTTAGGTCACAGACCAGGGGGATGAGTGGCTGTGCGCGTGCCACACCAGCGGCTTGGCCACCGCTTTGTTATCCAACCCAAGACAAAAGGGTGCTCAGGGAGGCCTGCTGCCTGCCTGGGGGGAACACAATGCCACAATGCTGGCAGGCCTCCGGACCCAGGGCCGTCCATCACGTGCCCGCTTTATGCGAGTAAGCGTCAGGGGGCATCTGTTGTGTGCATGTGTGTGTGTGTGTTTCAAAACTTAGGTATTATGCCAGAGGAGAGGGCAGCACACAAAGAGTTTGGATTGTGCATGAGGTGGAGGGTGGTTACTTAAAAACAATTGCCTCTTTTGTAATTAAATGAGGTCCACACTTAAATTCATTGTAGCCTTTGTTAGAATAACAGTTCAACTTCTGCTGCTAATGAGATTCATATGAAGCCACTTATGCAGATATTTTATTTATGCATGCTCTTAACTGAGCTAGCATTTGAGAAATAGACTGTAAACCTGAGGTAGTCATCCCGACGACATGCATTCGCTCAACATAAATTATAATAGAAATCCTCTTTAAAATATTAACCTTCAACAGCTTCCTTGTTGCTGATTATTTATTGCTTAGATAGGCAAATGATTTGGTTAATGGATCGCAACTGTCCTCTGTGCACACAATTGTGAACCATTTAATTTTCATTCACATCTAAAAGTTAAATTTCAGCTAAATGTAAAAAACGTAGCATAAATATTGCCTTATGAAAGTATTCATACACCCTGAATCTTTTAAAATGGTGTCATGTTATGTCCACAACCCTCAACTTAAGAGTTGTGTTACTGCCCAACAGAAAATATGGCATAACTGGATAGCAATTGTGCTTATTTTATTGTGTAGTTTTAGGATGATGTAATGTATGACTTCTTATTCTGCTGTGTTGATATTGTCATATGTCTGCGGTTAAAAGTTCATCTGGGGATGTGTATTGCATATAAGTCAAAGTTATAAACGTTGTAGTGCTTGGTATTATGTATACTAAACACTTGTCCCCATTCAAATGAACAATTAACAAACACACAAGGAAAATAATTGGTTTTCAAATGTTTTCAAATCAAACTTTAAAAGTGCAGTGTTTATTTTCACTCAAGTCACTTGCTTCTGATGCCCCAAAATAAAATTCAGCAAAAACCAAAGACTTTCAGAAGTCACCTAGTTTATAGAGTCTACTAACCCATAATTCAATCTGTGCAGCTGTTCTGTGAAGGCCTCAATAATTGGTTAGAGAACATTAGTGAATAAACAGCATCACAAAGACCAAAGAACACAGCAGAAAGGTCTGGGATAAAGTTGTGGAGAAGTTTAGGATAAGGTTAAATTGTAAAACAAAGTCCCAAGCTTTGAACTTTCATCTCTGTACAATT
Source organism: Poecilia latipinna (assembly GCF_001443285.1). NCBI lineage: Eukaryota > Metazoa > Chordata > Actinopteri > Cyprinodontiformes > Poeciliidae > Poecilia > Poecilia latipinna. The sequence continues at coordinate 129,154 of NW_015112906.1, forward strand.
TGCAATTTGTCAGCTGAAAAACTAAAACTCAACAACAAATCTACCAAGTCATGACTTCCCAATTAAACATGAAAGACAGAACAAGAAGAGCATCATTCAGGGATCTAGTCAGTAGGTCCACGGCATCTCTGGAGGAGCTGCAGAGATCTACGTCGCTATATAAGTTCAGTCCATTTACCATTACCATCTGTAGCTCAGGTGGGATAATCTGTCAACAGGGTGCCAGTCGTAGTAATCTGGTCTTTATGGAGCTGTGACAATCATCACCCTGAGCACACAATTCCAATAGTGCAGCATGGTGGTGGCAGCATCATGTTATGGGGATGCTTTTCTTTCACACAGATCCTGATTAGAGTTGAGGAGTTGATCCATTAAGCTAAATCCAAGATAAAAAACAAAAACAAAAACAAAAACAAAAAAAACATTCATGACAATGACCCTAAACTTACAACCAGAGCAACAGTTTAGATCAAGCCATATTCATGTGTTACAGTCCAGGTGTAGGCCATCTGAGGATCTGTGGCAAGTTTTAAAAATCAACTTTATTTTAAAACTTGGCTCAAAGTATATACATACTTTTAGATATTGACAAGGTTGTCAAAGGTCAATTCTCAAGCAAATCACATGTAGAAGTCTGCAGACTTTTCACATATGTCCCATCCAAATCAAGAGTCACTCAACAGATTTATTAAACTTAGATAAACTTAGATTTATTTAATGGCTTCATACGTCAATGAAACCTGAACTTCACAAACAAACGGTTTGTGGCCCTAAACAGGCCAAAAGCTCCCCTTGACTGGTCTGCAGTGATTTAATGAACTCCAGTGGAAAAGAAACACACTCACACAGCAGGGATACTGAGCTCAGGTCACCAGGGTCAAGACATGCCTGTCCAGGTCCCAAGGATCATGACCTCCAGGTCAACAGTGAAAAATAAAGTAACGTAAGACATGATTCAATCTGTGACGGGACAGAGATGGCGTCTAATGACCCTGACCAATCTACTAGATTGAATCTAGTCACCTTTACTCTCAGTTAAAACTCATAACAGCCACATAACTGTGGTAGTTTTTTTATGCCATGGTCCTAAATGTATTACAAACAACAAAGATTTTACTCAACATATTAAATAGGTAAGAACAAAAACAGTGGTTTAATAAAGTAAAAAATGTGTTTTACAGCTAAAGGAGTTGTCCGACACGAGGAAATATGTTGTGTGCATACAGTAAATCATTAAATTAAGCAAATACAAACATCTCATATTGGAGCTAATGATTCAATAGTTTCCAAAATGAGTAATTTGAGTCTTCAGGATAACCTCTTCCTCATACAGAGGAGATTTGAGCTTTCTTATTCTAACACATAAACATCACCCTTCCTCCAATTCTGATCAGCTTTTCTGTCCTTACTGAATGAAGTCATTGTCACAGCATCATGCTTCACTGGAGATGATGCGTTCAGGGTGATGCGCACTGTGAGTTTTCCTCAACACTTAGAGTTTTTGCATGTAGGTCGACAAGAGACCACCATAAACCACATGTTCAATTAGGCTTGAGCCGAACTTCGAATGGTCACCTCCAGAGTCGCCATTGGTAAGGCCTGCAGAGAAAAGCTCTATTTATTCTTAAATTTAATTACAGAGATGGACTTTGGATTTATAAACAAGGTGACGTCTGAAGGCAGTTGGCTACACTGGACTTTATTTAGGGGCAACAATATCAATATTTGCAAGCTTGTTTTCTTTTCCTTTCACTTTAAAGTTATGCACTGCTTTTTGTTGGTTTTTCACCTTAAATTTCAATAAAAATACATTGATATTTGTTGTCGCAAGATAAAATGTGAAATATTTCAAAGTTTTTACCACATTAGTGATGTGCTGTATCTGACCTACTTAATTTTCCGGTCAAAACTGTATCAGTCTTTGATTAAAGACCTTTTCGCTTTGAGAAATGTCCATGTGTGTTTTTGTTTAGTCTAGACAGCGTTACATCATGCTGGCAGGAGTGTCTGCATGTTATTGTGTGTATTGTGGCTTACTACAGCGTGACATGCTCTCTCAACAGGCACGGTTACACATGGCTTGTGGCACCCTGACCTACAACTCCCCCTCTTGTTTGTCAGCGGTTGTTTGGCCTACTTTCATAAAGACAAATACGGCCATTTGCTTTGTTTTGTTATTTTGCATTTCCATGAAAATGGAATAAACAAGTGGCAGGGAGGGGGCACCTGGCACTTCCTTGTTGGTGGTGGTGTTATTGTCTTAATGGGAATGAATAAATACATGAACACAGGCAAAATATGAGGCACTGATTTTTTTTTAAGTTAAAATACTCCTAATAAAATATTACTTGTTTTTAAGTAAAATATAAGTTAAACACTCATGTCCTCTTTAGTTTTATTTCAATAAAAAGATGATGTGGATGCTATGTTTCGGTTTAACTGAACTGGCAGACACCCAAACTGAATCAGCCCTCCCGTTTTTAATCAGTCAATGGACAGTAAGGAAGCTACAGTTCATTAATGAGTATGCTCCATAGCCCTTTAAGAGTCCTTAATTAGTGGCACATGACACTAGTCCGCCCACAACTTGAAGGGGCCTGCTGGGAGAAAGGGGGAGGCGTACTGGGGGAGGGGAGCGAGGTCCTACTTTTACAAAAATCCACCTTTATAATATCAATTAGGACCTTTAACCCCTCACGAATTATCAGTTCAACCACTTCATTCAAAGAAAAAATAAATAATTGTCTGGACATGGAAAACTCAATCAAATAAAATTGATTGGGTCTTTGAACGAGTGTGACAAGGACGGCGTGTAGCAAACACACGTGTGATTGAAACGCTTTAAACGGGTGTCAAACAAGCAGGGACATCGTGTTTGACTTAAATTACCAGCAGTCCCACAGGAGGCGTGCAGAAGCGCTCCCCGGGGCCCGGCGTGCGTGCAGAATACAAACAGGGGGATTCATCACTGACCACTGGGTCAGCGCTGGAAGAGAGACGGGTGCTGGTTGCTCCGGTGGGATTTGGCCACATTCCTACAGCAGCGTTTTTAATTTGCAGGACATGATTCCTCCCTCCCTCCCTTCCTTCAGGCAAGCGCAAAGAGGACGGAAAACCCTGACAGCCACAGTTGCTTTGACAGTGTGTGTGTGTGTGTGTGTGTGTGGTGGAGGGGGTGGGCTGTTGTTGGGTCCCAGATGGAGTAATGGGGAGTTTAGCATCAGGATTACAAAGCAATAGTGTGGCTATGGATGGAATAGTGATTACCCCACGCTATTTCTGGTTACCTAACAATGTCGTTCCTCAAGATCAACATTGATTGAATAATGGAAATTTACATCATTATTCTGTTCTTTTCTGGTTAAAATCAAGAAAATCAACAGGTGCACCTCAGTAAATGTAACTGAAAGTGCATTTATTTCAGTAACTCATCTTTGAATTTGAATGATTGCAGATAGGAAAATTCAAAGATTCAGTCCCTCAAAAAATAGAAAATTACACAAGACTAATAAAAAATATCTTAATAAAGAAAACAGATAATTTTTTTATTATAGAAAGGACCATTATGAAGTTCTTCACTTCACCCACAGTGCCTCAAAAGAGTCACAGTCTGTAGCTGATGCAGTGATTCATGCAAAAAGAGTCCTGACCAAATATACTGAATAGTACTTGGACATATTTTTTAGAAGACACACTATTCTTTATTAAAAATACTTATGCGTTCAAAATTTGGATTTTTACTGAACAACTGTGGTTTCTTATCAACCGTAGGTAATAATCGTCAAAATAAGGAGAAATAAATGCTTGAAATGCATCAGTTTCAGTAGCGTGTTAGTATTAGTGTAACATATAATGCATGTTTTTCAAGTAGGCTTCCCTCCATCTTTCCTCAACCAGGATTCTGGACAAATCAGACACTAGTCTTGCCTCTGAACTCTACTACCTCGACTTCTTTCTTGCCTCCACAGGTCCAGCTCAAGCACTGCTAGAAGGCTGACCAGCTCGGGGTGATTGAAATGTCAGAGACGACAGCTCCTCTAATTAAATTCTCCAGGTTAATCCCCACGGATCGCCACACCGCACTCCCCAGCCGGGGCCCTCCAAGGAGACAGGCTGCAGAAGCAACAAGCAAACATTCAGGACTAAATATGATCACAAAAAGTAAACAAATGGGAAAAATATTTGTGAAAACAAAAAAAAAATCCCAACTAAACAGACATGGCTTGATGAGAAATTAAAACTGAAACAAACTGCTGAGTGGGCCGGGTTTCAGCCAGATGTATGGGCAAACATGTTAGAAGAGGCTGTGTGCATAATATCTGACCAAGTAAGTTCAGTTTTAGGCCTGTTAGATATTTTACTGCAGTAAAAATGTCTGAAAAGGAAAATATATTGCTGATGAAGCATTAAGCTACAAGTTACATTAAAAATAAACCTCAGTTGGAGTAAATAGGTATGCAAGCAACCATATGCATTAAAGCTGCAAAATAAAATTTTACTGATATCATGAAAAGACAGTAAAATCTCAACAGAAGAGGTAAATGGATGATGAAGCTGCATGAAAAGCCAGAATGGAGCTGCGTTTTTTTTTTTGCACATGGTGGGTGTGGTGCTGGAGATGTGAGCGTATTACACACTGTGGGCGTGCTGCGTCACAGACACCACGCGCCTGCGTTGTGGCTTCGCTCAGAGGTGTAATGCCTGATTAGGGGATTACAGGAAAGTGCTTCTTTGCAGTTCTGTGAGAAACAATTATTAACATGTTGGTGTCTCTAATCCAGGATAAACACAGCTTTTCAAGAACAACAGAGAGTCTTTCTTTCCCCCCTCCTTAAAAAAAAATTCAGTCTTTAAACCCTGTAGTCACTTGAACCCCAAAGCCTAACTAATACAGCTGAGGAGACGGGCCGTTCGCGTGGAACGCCATCATTACAGAGGTTCTGCTCGTGGCGAAGACACGGCTGGCCAGCAGATCCTTCGAAAAATACGAGGGGAATCCAAATTTAGCTCGGGGAGAGGGAAGCATTGTGCTGAGCACTGCATGTTGAAAGGGCATTAGACTGAAACATGTTCACAGCCTGTAATCTTTTATTTGTCTGTACACTTGTCTTGTGTAATCTGCTTTCTAGTAACACAGAGATGATTTTCTGGGTTTTGATGGTGAACCAGTGGATGATGGAGCCAGGTGGGCTGCCATCCCACTGGGTCAGGTCGGCGCTGCGCTGAATTTTAACGTCTGTGTTTGTCATACATATTTATTGAAGCCTGCTAACCTGACTGCGAGGCCATGACAACAGAAATGCAGATTTAACTCACGTATGTATTTCTTTAACCTATTAAACCAGGGTTTGAAATTTGGATCGATACAATAAATGAGCAAAAATATATGAATTATGTCAGCATCAAAACTACTGATTAGTGCAAATTATGTGTGATAAAAGTCAAGCAGGAAGCAATCTACCCACTGCTGATGCCTGAGCCGTTCCTGCACACATGCACTTTGTCATTTCAGTGTTGCCTGTGGCTCTGAACTACAGCACATCAAAACAACCTGGAAGTTTCATTTCTGATATCCTTGCTGAAGCTGCTGACTGTCCACAACTGTCCACAGCCCCACACTTTGAAGAGGCAACCACCTTTCCGTGAGCTCCTCCGAAAACACGACGGATCCACCCATGAAATGACTGAATTAATCAAACCTTTATGCAATCTGCTTTCAGCTGTTACATGTGGATTAACTGACAGGTCTGAATGATTAAAATGCTTCAGAATGCTAAATCCTGATCAACATCAGCTGCATACACAGAGACAAAGAGCAGAGAGAGAGTTCAAGTGTCTTCATTGGACTTTTAAAACGATTTACAGTCATATTTTCAGACATTTGTCAGATTTGATTTCATTGTACAACCATGCAGATCACTTGGGTCTTCTGATAAAACCAAAAGTAAGAAGGAAAAGCAACAGTGAGGAACCTTTTTATTATCACAGCCCGGATCTGTGGAGCTTCCTAGAAACCTGAAAGCAACCGAGAGAACAGATAACAAACCTGAGATGTTCTTTTAGTTTGGATTTTAGCTGATGTTTATTTTATTCTTAAATTAAATCTTACTTTGACATACTGATTTACCCATTCTATTAACAAATTTCATTGCTTTTACAGCAACAATTTATTAAAATTTATAATAAAAAATGCCCTCCCACTGGAAATAGGACATTAATTCCCTAATTAATTAAATTAATTTGTTTATTCATCTACTTTTCTTATTATTTTTGATATATATGCATACTTATTTCTTTAAGATTTATTTAATTTGTCTTTAATTTTAGAGTCACGATGTAAAGTGCTCTATAAATAAGATTTGCGGTCACAAAAAAGTTAAGTTAATTTATATTTTTAAACATATTTATTTATTCTATTTTTGTGATCTTGGTTTCAATACGATGAACATCAGCTGCACACATGGAGTTGTGTTAATATAAACTGATTTATCAGTTGTTTGATTATTGATTGATTGATGTGAGAATGCTTCACCTTTCCATGCGCTTCAAAGAAGAAAGAGGGAGACTACGAGGTGTCCTAAAGGTGCTGATGTTGGGGATGTGTTGTGCCCATATGGCAGGGCTGGGTTTAGTCCTAATCCCAGACTCCTAGCAGGGAAGCCCAGACTGTTGATCACCGGCCCTCCTGCTGCTTCCTCCACACGCCTGACCTCTTCGTAGGATCCCTGGTGCGAGAAAACAAAACATCTGCAGATAAATGCAGCAGCACTCTTCAAGATGAGTTTCTTCCTAATTGCTAAAGCAATATCAGGTGAAGAGTTTCGGTTCAAAACGTGTGTCTGAATAGGAGACGCAAAACCGGAGAGAAAGCCAGGAGAGGGCTGTGACCCTGAAACCAAAGCGAAAATACATAACCACACACATGCAAAGCCATATGAAATAACTCATTTATCACACACATAAACTAGAAATAGGGTAAATATATACACACATAATTACAAAAACATAGACAGATAGGCAAACACACAAAGACACCCAGAAGCAGTCATCCAGCCATACACACCACACACCTAATCACTGATAATCCCCCAGACACACACACACACACACACATACACTCACATACACAGAGCATCATTATGTTTATCACTGTGAACCAGCCCACCGACACCCATCACTCTAATTCCATTTGTCTGTTTAGATTTGTTTTGCTTTAATCCTCCCTTGTTTGTGCACATCTGCAAGTGCTGCAGCGGCGAAGACCCAACCACGGCGGCGTCGACAGGAGCTCGCAGGGAGCACTCTCCCTCCTGACATCCTGCTCCCCTGTAGCTCCAGCCACAGAAGGGGCAGACGGGCATATCTCCATGCCCAGGGAGGAAGCTCCCTGTCCCAGCCACGGAGTCGCCGCCAGGCCTGCAGGCCTCCATAATCGCTGCAAACAGTCAGACATCCAGTCGCACAGGCTCTTACACCAACACAACATTACAGGCTTTTTACACAGTATTACACCACATCTTATTATCCCATTCAAGTCCCTCTATTAGCTCAATTGGATGGTGGGATTTTCATTTGTAAATTGGGGGGATTTTAGATTAGCTTGTCTGTCAGCGAAGGAATGCCCCCTGAGACTGAATTATGTGACCAATCATCACGAATGAATCGACGCAGAAGCAAGCAGAGCATGAAAGGACAGTGTCATGCAACAACTCTGCCAAGACATAGGTATTCCACACAACCTAAAAAACTTATCTTAATCCGGTGGAACAATGTTACAGCATTGAACGTAACTATTAAAACCATGTAAAAAAAAAAAAATATATATATATATATATATATATATATATATATATATATATATATATATATATATATATATATACAAGTAAATACATTTCTAGGGGGGCAATTGGAGTGGAATTTAAAACCAAATGAACCCATGCAAATACATTAATAAAGTTAAGCGTTATAAAGTAGAATGACATGAGGAATAAGTATTGAAAGGAAGAAGAAAATTAGGAGGAAAAATGCACAGAAAGCCAAGAAATCTGACACTATTCAGAAAAAAACTGCCTCCTGTTAATATAAGCTAGTTTCTCATTATTTAACTATTGTATTGGATCCAAATTTAGGGAAGCAAAAAAGCTCTCTGAATATCTTCCTGCTGCAAAACACCTGGATGGTTTGGTTACTTATATTTTTCTTGATCTTTCAGATGTTGCAACTATGAACCCAAAGTGGAAAGAACACCTATTTCAAAATAATGCGCTGAGTCACAGTTATCTCCTCTCACAGTCACTGCGTAAGCCTCCACCAGTGAAGGAAAAGCAGGGTAAACGTTGTTTAAAGCCTTATAGATGCCAAATCATCTCAAACTGCTTTCACTCTAATTCAGCCGAGGTGCCTTTTGATGCATAATCCACACATATGAGAAGCACTTTGGCACCATGCACGACCTTCAGAATGTGAAGGTCATACAAGCTATGATTTTACAGTTATAAGAAATATGGTGATGATGGACCAGAATGAAGTTTACACAAATGTATGTTATCAAGTTCAGAGATAAAATACTGTAACTGAGAATTGATTTTTTTTGTTGTATTCAATTTGCATTGTATCTAAATAAAAATGTATTTTCATGTTATATTCAAGGGAACATAATCTACTTAAACTTAGCACCATGCTACTAGCTTCTCCACATGGAAGAGATCTTGTAGTTTTCATTAAAAAGTGTGTAATAAATTTCAGTAGGTATGTTCAAATATTCCCACACTATTGTGCTACATTTTAAATAAATTGATTCATTTGTTTGGATTCATTCATTTATATGGATCAATTTAGCTGCTAAAGTTGCTGTGTTAAATATTTTCTCCCTCTGCAAAAACACAACTAACTGCTAATTATTGATAATCAAATTAACCCTGATGGTTCAACAACACTTGATTTCTAGTAGCTCCGCAGACGACAATATGCAGTTTTGGTTTCACATAGCATATAATTTTCAGGTCTAATGGGGAGCTAATAAAGAGATAAATATTTGCTTGTGCACACACCTAGCAGCAACATTATGCAGAACTGATGCTGGTTGGTTGAAAGGAGATGAATGAATTTCCCGTTCTTGCTCCCCAGGCCCTCCATTCAGATACAGAGTGAGAAAAGGAGGGAAGAGGCACCTCGAGCTAGCCGAGACACCCGGCAAATTATGAAAATGTCTCTCTGTGTCCTAAATGGAGGCCGAGCTCTTTAATGTGGCACAAAATTAGAACCTGGGGGAGGAAGTGTGGCCCGCTTGATTGGCGAAACCCCTCCTGGCCCAGTGGAGTACATCACCCCTCCCTTCTCGAAGCACACAAGATATTATCCCGTGCCTAGTGGCACTCTCTTGTACTGGGAAAAGTGGAAGACCCCGGAGAGACCCCAAGGGTTTCCATAAAGGTGTCTAATTTGTCAGTTTACTCCTCAATTATTTAAATAGATCTAAGAAGGGAGCGGAGAATGAGTTTTTTTTCCACCTCTCCTCAGTCAAAGCAGAGAGAGACCTTTCTCCACGGTAGCCATTTTCAATTACGCTCCGCACTGCTGTCTTTGATATACAAAAGTGCTGTAGCGGAGAGGGGCTGTATCAAATAAACAAATGTGTGTACACAAGATAACAGCGGGAACTTGCGGATAATATTCGGTTTGCCATGGAGAAGTCAAAGTTATTCCACATTTCAAAAAATTGGCAGATTAAACAAACTTTATGCATGTGCGCTGAAAGTACACAACAGAGTACACATGCGGGGAGGAACTCCAGACTAAAATGTTGTGGTTGACATGCATTTGCACACATCTGGTTGAGGATAAAGGATACATTGTACTCCTCTCTTAGCGCCTCACACCTCTCCTTCAAATCAGCTCCTCTTACCCAGCAGGAGAACCCACTTGGCAACGCCATCTCCCAGTGAGGAAGACCACTGGAGGTATGCGAGGCCGGCGGCCAGAGATTAGCAAGCGCTTGAAGATTCATCCTGGAAAAAAAAAAAAACTGGATGTGGCATTCCCCAAACCCCTGACCTCTAATCCTTCAGACATCAGCCTCTGTTGTTTGGTTTGATTTACTGTAGGGGAGAGGTTGTGTGGGCTGAGGAGGATGAGGAGGCTGTGAAGGTAGAGGGGGTCCTAAGGTGACCTTATCACTTACAAGCGTCTGGTGCAGGTAAGCGACAGACTGCGCCCATGTCTGAAAGGTTTTCCACAGAGCAGAATTTGGATACGACATCTCCTCCACTGAAAGATACACCAATAGTGCCGTTAATTTCCCTATTTAGTATATTTTATGTAATTTTATATAATAAAACAACATAAAGCAGGACACAGTTGTAAAGAGGAATGAAAGGATACAGCAGACAAGTCAGAGCGAAGGGAAAACACAAGGAAATGGATGATTGTCACTGGAGTTTGTTTAGTGGGATAAAGGGGACCAAACTTTTCTTAAGATGATTTTTTTTTTTTCCAGACTAAAGTTCTGTATTAGTAACCAGATGGGAGTAGAGTGAAGAACTAGAAATATGTGGGGATAGATGGAGCAAAAGGCAGAATGATTCTGGGAGAAGACATGCTAAAAGCTGCAAAAGAGTCTGAACCAAAGATTCACTCACAGTCAATGCTGTAAAGCCCAGTACGTGTTCAGAATGCTCCAGATCTAAATTCAATTGGGAATTTGGGGAAAAACAAAACAAAAAAAAAAAAAAAAAAAATGGTATAAACAGAGGCTCTTCATCCAATCTTATGGAGCAAGAGATACTTTAGGAAAGAGAATGCAAAGCATGTAGACCATGGGTCCTTGATTCCCTTTAACTACCTCTACAAGGAGCTATGCAAAGATGTGAGCTGTTGAGCATTAGCATAGCCACTTAAATACAGAAAGAACACTTGACAGGCCCAAAGTAACCCAAACGCAAGCAGATACACAATGGAGAGATGTGCAAACACCTGTTCAAATAAACCTGAACACATACCGGGCCTGGTACACAAAGACCCTCCACAACACAAACAAGAACATGTAACTGGAGAGCGACAGCAAACTGAAACTTGAGACAAGTCAATCAGGACAACACAGGCTGGTGTTAATGAGCCTATTTCTAGCCAATACACGTTGATAAGTTGAGAAAGAAAACATTCCATTCAACCAAAGAACCAATATGACACTGAGCTTTTGGAAAGTCCTGCAATTTTGTGAGAAAGAGTAGAATACCAGCGAGCAACCTTTAGCTAAAAATATGTAAAGTTCAGCAGAAGTAATTTGCAACCTTCACAAAGATGGGTGGAACCTGGTAAACATCCTTGAAACAGGTTTCTCATGCTTAGAAAAGGGATCTTGAGGCAAAGTTTTTCAGAGTGTAAGATTCGGTGAAATCTGTTGCCAGCTTAGTATATCATGCCTCTCACACCCTCTATTCTTTTCCCAAACACTAACCAACACACCCGGCCCTCCGCCTCTCTCCACTCCGAGCTTCCATCCAGCCCAGCCAGGGAGAGGAGTGGAGATAGGCCCAGTCGCTAAAGCTGTCTTTTCAGCCCCTGCTCCCGCTCGGTCTATCTGAGATACACAGCAAGCGGAGGTGTCGCTTTTCTGCTGGCATTTCGGACAGTATCTACTTATAGACGAGAGAAAAGGAGAAAAGAAAAACAGAAGGGGTATTATCAGGGAGGGATGAGAGCAGCAAAGGCATTTTGTCTTTTTATTCCCCTCCTAAGCCCTGGGCTTTGCTCCCAATCCGATTGGTCGATACGGCCAAGGATGTAAATGAAATGCAAAGAGGAATAAGGCTGGCTTCCCATCTCCAGTGTGCCCCCCCCCCCCTGCACCCCCCTCTCACTCCCCTCTTTCTTCGTTTCACTCTGTCTTGCACTCTGGTTGTTTACGGTGTTGTGTTTCTGCTTCCCCATTCACAGACATGCAGCCGCCCCTGTTTCCGTCTCACCCTCCTCACTCTGCCATGCCAACCCCCCCCCCCACCACCACCACCACCTCCCTCCACCCTGCCTGCTGCATCCCTGTTCACTCCTTGGCTCGGGCTCACAGCTCTTATCTCTTCAGACGCCCCACATTCCAGCATTGCTGTGGCTCCCTGCCTGCATCCCTGGTCACGGCGATTCCACGGGTTCCCACAATCCTCGGCAGCTTGCTGATTTAGGGTGGGCAACTGACTCTCGGAAACGGGAGAAGGGAGGAACGGACGGGTGAGAGGAGAAGAGGGGCAGGGAAGGTGGACAGGAACAGAGCAAAGCAGAAAATTATAATTTCACACTTTCATTTTCTTCTAGTCTCAAATCTGCTCCTTTTTAAAGACAATAAAGACTACATAAAAAGTGAATCTTTATTCAAATAGTTTCATCTTTGCAGCTTTTTGATGAGTGAAGCTATTCGTGCAACTGCATGTCAAATGTCATCATCCAATCATTGACAGACACTAAACTGACGAGCAAGCAGAAACAGCAGATTTCATCTTGAGAAAACTACTCTGGTACTCGCTGTCCGTCGCTTTCCAGTTGAATCTCCAACAGCTGGAGAAAAAAAATGCAGCAGCGCTGACCAAGAACACAAGTAAACTGAGGAGATGGATCTGTAGATCACATCAGAAGTCAATGATGATTAGAGAGTTTCCACACCGTATTACTGTTTTAAACAAAAATAGATTAACTAAATGCAGTTGGCCTGCACTGTGCCGTAGCTGCTGCCTTGCAGCAAGATGGTTGTGGGTTCTCATCCCATCCAGGAATCTTTTTGTAATTCCCTTTGTTAGTTCCCCTGCCTCCTCCCAGTCAAAAAATATGCAAGTCTTGTTAAATACCACTTGAAATTGCCCTGACGTAAATGAATGAGTGGCTAACTGGCTTCTGCAGCAGTTGGCATGCCGAGGATGTAACGCTATCATATGAATCAATGTGCTCAAGCAGAGATGCATATACAACATGAAGGACAGCAGACTACATTAATGTGTACAAAAGTAAGTCATCAAAACTAGCTGATTGTTAATTTTATTTCTATGAGAAAAAACAGTTTTCAACCATACGTGTACTGCCGCTCCTAATATTCTGCGGTGTCTTCACAGAATATTTCTAAAAGATTTTGTTTTAAAATGTGAAGCCTGTAAATGTTTGTCTTAATTTTTCAATAATAGCAAAACCCCTGCTGTACAGCAACTGCTTTCACGCTATGACGTGACGTCGTCTCTGGTCCCAACATGAACAATTAGTGACTCATGGCAGGAAAGCAAATGTTGTACTTCTTACATTGCAGTTCTTATACAGAGATCAGAGTTGGGTCAAAGTTGTACCAGAAGGTCAAAGCTTTACAAGAACTAGACTTTGAAAACAGACTCGAAATTCAGCACATCTCTAAAAAAAGAGTCTTCAAAAATTGACAAATTTAGTTTGTTTGCAATCCTCTCTCTCTCTCTCTCTCTCTCTCTCTCTCTGTGTGTGTGTGTGTGGGTGTGTGTGTGTGTTGGCTTTAATAAAAGTGGCGAGCAGCCTATCACGCTGTTTATGCATGTCCGTGGAGTTAGCATGAGTGCACCTCTCTAACGATCAAAACATACTGCTTTTCATTGTACCAATCTGTTTATCAAATTTGTTTACGTGCCTCCCTGGCAGCTAAAACAGCTTGAGTGCAGATTTAAGCGTGTGTACACGCAAAAATCAACACACATGCACACAGAAACACACCTCTAAAAGGGTCTTTGGCATTGTGACATTTCATATTTCATTTAAATCCAGAAGGGATTAAAGCCCCCCTGTTAGGTAGGAAAAGAGGAAAAAAAAAAACACTTATTGAATCCATTAGTTTTAAACATTTAAAGGACCATCGAAGACAAACTGATGGAGGGATAGAGAGGGTTGTGTGTACGGCTTGTAATGTGTACTGAACACTGCATGGCATGGCACGGTGTAAGTCTGCCCTAGATTAAACAACCGTTTTAATCCCCCATTTCTGCCCCTTAAATTGGGTTTCCCTCAATCTCGACCTTGGCATCCTAATGTGAGAAAAAGAAAACTAGAGCAGAAGCCGAGGCAATATAATCTGCACGTTAAAAGCTCTGAGAGCAGAACAGCAGAGAGGGGAAAAAAAAAGAAAGACAACAGAATGGGTTCAGGCATTGATTGAGGTCAGAAAGGCTTCTGCAAGTCCAGCTCCTTTCCTCCTTTGGACAGATGATATGTTGTAGGAAATGTGGCTGTGAGTTGTTATGCAAGAATTCTGTTTAAAAAGGCAAGAAATTATCAGGATTTCTCAAGAGTGCATTTCTGACTCAAATGGTAGCATGAAGGAGAAATTTAGCCACTTGATCTGCATCACATTGACTCAGATTTAACACACCTTACGAAAGTCTTGAGGCACCCTGCTCTTCTTTATAATTTGCTTCAAAAGGTTGACTGTTCTTGATCCAGTTTTTTAGAATTTCTGGGGAATTTTGCCACCTATAAACTCCTGTTTAAAACTTATCTGTTCCAGTTTTTAGATACCTATCGATCTGTGTATACGTGTATGAATGTATGTGAAATGTGGTTGCAATATAAATAACTCTCATTCACATTAAACTAACAATGCATGTGACCCTGAACCTTCTATATCTGTGGTGAAACAAGGTAGTGGCAGTGTCATGCTATGGGGATACTTGTTGTCAGAGTAGATGGGGGTAACTGAGCACAAATGCACAACACATTTTAAGATCATTTCTAAGAGATTTTGAAAACCATATTTTATCATTTATCTTCTAATTCACAATTTTGCAACACTTTATCTGATAAAATATCTAGTTTTTGGTTGCAATGTGAAAACTACATGATATATGAATGTTTTTGCAAGGCTTGGGTCAACTTTGAAAATTATGTAAATAACACTAAAGCTTTTTCTTCTTCTTTTTTTTTTGCAAAAGAACAAATTTGAAAAACTCAAAATACAGTCACAAAATTAAACATTTAATGTAAAAATACATGATAATTCCCACAGCAGTGCACTTTCGTCAAGTTTGGAGCAAGCTCTTGGCGTCTCGGCTCCATGAGGGTTTTCCAGGACTCCATCATGGAGTTTGCTTCCGGCTCTGGCGCAGTCTGTCTCTCTCCTTGAGCAGGTGGGAAACGGCTGAGCGTATGGCCGCCGCCTGGGGATCGGTGGGCTCTTTCTCCAGGTAGAGACTAAAGTGTTGAACGCTGCAGGTCAGCAGGTGGTCTGGACTGTAGCCCTGTTGGGCAGAGCGGAGCAGCCTCTCGCATGCCAGAGCCAGGTTCTTGTCCCAGTTTGGAGGGTATTCAGATTGGGCCTCAACAATTTCTTTATACAGCTGCAAACAACAGAGAGGTGTGTGAAACTAATGCAAACACTACGTGTGTTGGTCTTCTGTCTGATGCATGTTTAATAAGCAGGTTCGTACAGTCTTCCACTGTAAAATTCAAGCACTTTCAAGGCAAGTCCTCAAACATTTCCAGCACCACGCTTTGAAGATTAAAATAACACAAATGAACTAAAAGAAAGACTATTATATTTCATTTATTACTGTGACAAATAATGCTTTGTGATGGTATTCTGCAGCAAGAATAAGGTAAATTAAAATTGACCAAAATTTGATGTATACACCTATACACCTGACTGGTTCAAGAACAAAACACAAATTTCAATAATTGACTTTAAGGTATAAAATATAAGTTAACCTTTATTTCAATTACACATATCTATAACTCACTATTAAATATTCAAAAATAAAGGTTTTGTTGTTGTTTGGTAAACAGAAATAATTTTGGTAACTCTAAATAAGCTAAAATAAGAAAACTTTAGTCTGCTCTAACTTCAAACAGTGAGAAAAAAAATATATTTTTATTAGGTGTATGAAAGTATTTGGTTTCAATTGTAAGTAATGTTTTCTAAATTTAGGGTTTTAATAAAACATTAGGCTGCACTTCATTACAAAATGGTCCTAACCTTGAAAGCACCTAGATGAAATTCAAGCATTTTCAAGGATCTCAGGGACCCAGAACAAGGTCAGACTCACAGTGTAAGACAGCTCAAAGAGACGCGCTTTCCCCTCTCCCTGCGTCCTCTCTGCCAGGTCAAACAGAAAGAAAGCCGTCTTCATCCTGAAACAAAGCACGCCAGCTCAGGGCTAAGTGCTGGATGGATGAGTCATGCAGATCCACGCTCTCAAACGCACCACTACGATGGAGTGATTTATGTAGATGCAGCCACCCAACAGAATGTGCATGTAGATGCTCTACCGCACAAGACTGGTTTATGGAGATGTCGTCGGGGCCCAGCATGCATCGTGACGCAGCTTTTTATTTGCACTATACAGAGACGTCCATATATTGTGTGAAATGTTTAAACATACCTCGCTTGCCACATCTCCTCGTTAGCAACGCGCTCCCAGGACGCAGGAGGAAAACTGTTCAAAGTCAAGCAGATGTAGTTTATTTAAAACAGCTTCAGGCAGGAGTTTATGCACAGTTCCTGTAGCGATCAATGATAACGTTGCAGGTTTTAAGAATGCATCAACATGAAATGACTGAGCAACAATACCAGCTAACACATTAGACATGCGGTTAAACCACGTCTTTCTTCGCTTTCCCGAGTGCAGACGCTTGACCTCTTCTTCAAAAGAATATTTTAGCAGTAAGGCCTCTCGGCTAATATTTGGCTTGTGGGCATCTGCGGACACGCTTGTCGTGAGGGCGCGGGAAATAATGTCACAGTATTCAGCCGTGGATATGTGAGTGAAAGAAGGGCTGCTGGCAACAGCAACAGAATATGGAGCTTTGACTAATTCCAGTTTTGACACAGTTATTGACAAAATGCAATAAGAAACTCATTATTTTTCATCTTCAGTCTCATTTCAAATGGCTGAGGGCCTAATGTCTTGCACTGGTTGCATTCACAAAGAGGAGGATCGCAGCATGGAGAGCGCCGAACGAAGTCAATGTGAGGAAACCCTGCATGAGTCTGAGGAAGGGAGACCACAGAGAGAAAAAGTAGCAAGCGGATTTATTTCTAAAGATTTGTCTGTTTTTGTCAGCAGCAGCCCTGCAAAAACTACACTTTGCTAATATTTAAGCTCCTAAGAATTTATGACACAGGTACTGACTGGCTTTTATGGCATAAAAAGGTTTCAAACCTGAAAAAACTTTTCGTTTTACCATTCCTGCCAGAGTTTTCAAACGCATGCCTCGTTTCCACTGAGTGGTACGGCTCAGGTCGGTGCTGATCGGTACATATTTTGTCCGTTTACATTGTAAAACCGACCCGTAATGCAGCATTCCTGGGTCTGTGGGACAATGGTCTGGTACGGTTCGGGTGGAGGCGTTTGGGTTGAACACTGCCTGCCCAGACTCGCTGGCGGTGGAATCGCTCTCCTAAATAAAGAAAGAATCAAGCCACACCGACCCGTGCCGTACCGCTTAGTGGAAACGAGGAATTCAGTGTTACCCCTCCCCCACCTGTTGCTGTGCACTACTGATCAGATGGCTGAAAGAGGGTTTCATTATTTCTACCAAATTCAACATATTACATGGATTCATTATACAGACTGACATATTTTAAGCAGTCATTTCTGTTCATTTATAATATTCCAGCTATGGGAAACCTAAAATTAAATGTCTCAGAAAATAACCAATAAAAGATATTTTAATACAGAAATGTTGGATCATTGAAAACTATACAGCCAATATGTTCAGAATGTGGTTGGAGCTTCTTTTACATGAATTACTGCGTCTGTGCTGAGTGACATGAAGGCAGTCAGCCTGTGGCTCTGCTCAGCTGACCTACGATATTGGGTTTATTTCATAATCCTCTCAAGGAGGCAGAAACCCTTTTCTTAAAGCACACTTTCTCCTTCCACTCAACTTTCCATTAATTGCTTGGATCCTTTCCTTAGCAATGACTTTTAGACACTTAACCCTCCTACTGGAGGGCGGTGGCCAGCAGTATTTCCAATTATGGTGTAAGACGTGCTATGACACTTATGTCATAAAACAAATGTTTTTTATTAGCTTTATATTTATTGAGAAATGTTTACTGAGAATTTGGAGTTTTCAAAAGCTGTAAGCCATCAAATTTTATGGAAATAAATGCTTAAAATATATCACTGTTTGTGTAACGTTTCTATACATGGATTTCACTTTTTTTTAAATTATTTACTGAATAAATAATAAGTAATATTATTTATTGATGATCAAATTTATAGAGACGGAATCAGGCAGGTATTTTTGCTTTAGTCTGAGAATAACAGAGTAACAGAGTAACAAAATTGCTGTAACTAATATTCAACATGTTAAATTAATTTAGCAGCAGTGGAGACAGTTATTGCTTTTTGTTTCAAATAAAAGCAATCAGATCATCCCATCCAAATATGTCTGACTTTTTTGTGTAAATACAGTGAAGCAGTGAAACTGTGGCACCTTTAGAACAAACTCTGTGGTCATAAACATGGTTTCCTGTTTTTAGTGGTCACCTGTTGTGTGGCTCACTCCAGTTATAGAGGCTGCGGGTGCGCTCGGCCCAGCGTTCTGGGTGAAACTGCCTCTGAAGCGGAACCAGGTAGTCACACACACCCAAAGGCCAACGGGAGAAGCTACGTTCCCAGCTGGGATCTCCATCAGTCAGGCCGATGCAGGCAAACACGTCCCTCCTATAATGGTGAGGAGGGTTTGAGGGAAAACAGGTGACTTATGTTGAGAAATAATATACATACAAGCATTTCTTCACATCCCAACACCTTGTGGCCTCACTTTATGCCCGTGCTGCTCACCAACCCTGGGGGTTAATCCCAGAGGTCAGTATTACCCCACAGAGGGAGAATATTGTTGGCCTGGCAAACACTGCCCCCTGGTGGGCTTGGTATTAACCAGGCACAAAGCAGTTTTAGGGTTTTAGATCCTCCTGGGGGAGGAGACGTGAGAACAGGGAGCAGCGTTGAGTCCAGCAGAGATCCTGCAACCAAAGCCAGTTGATTAGTTGACTTTTGTAATTCATCAAACTCTTTTCCAGCCTCAACAGTTCTGTGGGCTTATCTTCTCCCTGCACTCATGGCTGAGTGGACCGTCCCCACTGATCTCTCCCTTGTTAGATCACCCACTTGTTCATTTGGACCATTGTTACCCTCCCACTCCAGTTGCTCAATTTAACATCTCGCTATTTAGCTGTTCATCTCTTCCCTATTCCGTCAGAGACTCACTGTGGGTTGTGGGACAGGAACCGCTCGAGACTGAAGGTGTCCTTTTCTTCGGATTGGACCGGGTCCCACCTTCGGCCAGGAAAATGAACCCCAGGAAGATGCTGCCCCAGCTTGGTCACATACCAAGAATATGTCATCATCTAGCAACAAGAAAGATCAACAAATCTTTGTGAAAACCTTTGAATAAGTAGCAACAACAACAACAACAAAAAAGATTACCAAAGTGTTATTTTTAGAGATGCACCAATCAGAAATTTTGTGGATGATTTCCACTATAAATAAGATCAAAAATACTTGTTCGATACTTTCTGGATAATTAGAAAATTGAATTATCATAACAATAAATGTTAATGTAATGATTTCTCAATCAAAGTTTCCCAACATAGCATGTCTGTCTGTCTCTCTCCATCACTGAAAGTCTGCAAATTCAGAAAAATCCTCCAGGTGACGATTGAAGAGATCTCTCAATATAAATAAAACCAAATTAATAAGGATTTTAGGTATTTTTCAAAACAGAGACAACATGATAAGGGCTTTCTGTTGAGCGGATACTATTAGCAATCCCTGCTTATATTCCTTATATTTAGTGAACCCTTAACTCAACAGAGAGGTTTCCAAAAGGCTGCCAGCATTTCCTAATTCAGCATGATCCACCACAGACACACTTTGGCTCTTTAAAAAGATGAAACAGAGTAGCTTGGCTGAAATATGATTAGCTTCCTGTTTTCAGCTGTAGTAGCCTGAATAACCAATCGACACATCCATTCCTTTAGAGGCTTCTTAGATCTGTTGTGCTTCCTATGACTTCATTTAATCTGCTTTGTTCAATAATTGCAGTGAAAAGCGTTTTTCCTCAGTGCGACCTGGTTGTATGGTGGGTTCACTGATTGGGACAAAGATTGGATATTTATTGACTGACCACCAATTCAAACATCAGAGTTGGTCACTCTATATATATATATATATATATATATATATATATATATATATATATATATATATATATATATATATAT
>NW_015112906.1:152698-186565 GCF_001443285.1 Poecilia latipinna
TATATATATATATATATTTGGATTAATAGCTAGTTAATAGATGCATCTTAATTTCTGTATGGTTATAAAAAATTTTAGTAAAATCTATATGGATGTCTAAACACAGGCACATTTAAATCTATGCTCATGTCTAAGAAAACATTTTAGCAACCAAAAATAATTTTGACTTCAAACTCTAAAATTAAATAAAGCCATATTTTTGCTGCTATATACATTCATCATACAGGATTTCATAAAATCCTCTCTTGCATATATACTATAAGAAACAGTCCTTATCTACATACTTCAGAGAAAACCTAAAATCTATTTGGTCTGTGTAACTGAAATGAATGTATAAATAATTAAAAATAATCTGCACTGGTTCTTTGATTTATACTGTTATCAGAACCGTAAGGAGAACAGTTGGATAGTTAATAGAGGCAGCAGACATGGAGGTCCTGACCTCCTGGTCGACCAGGCGGATATCAGGCCGGATGTCCTGGCAGTAGTGCAGGTAGCGCAGAGAGTTTCCTGGCAGGTCTCCTCTGGTCAGGATGAGTGAGTCTTTTGGGAAGGAGGCCAGCAGCTCCCTGCCGAACCGCTCCACCACATCGTTCCTGCTCTGGTCACACTCCCTGAAATAATTATTATCCATTCAACTCACAAATAAGTGCAGCCTCGGAGATCTGTGTTATATATACAGATGTGTACATGTTTGCATGTATGCTTTCTGGGTGCTCTAAGGGGAAATCGTTGGTTTTCCCCTTCACCCTTTTCCTTCAAACAGCTCTCTGACTGCCTATCTAATCGTAGGGAGACAGGTGTGATCGGTCTGACAGTACAGGCCATGCTCTCCTGCTTGATCAAAGCTGCTCAGTGATAGCTGTCTGGCACGCCGCGGCGCTGCGCTGGTGTAATCTGCCTTCTCGGACAGCTAACATCTCAGACTGAGCCCTGCGAGTGGAATCTGCATGCTAACCAAGCCTCTCTTTAGCCTTTACCAACAAGCACAGAGGGAAAACCTGACATGTGGAGTTCAGACCTGTGGGATGAAGTACAGGAGAAACAAATCAGGTTGACTCAGGAAAAACATGCACCTGGGTAAGGGATTTCAGACAGAAATTTTATTCTGCCCGAACTTTATAAAAGCAGAAGGCTTAAACTTTGAAGTTTTTCACATTTTACAGATTTGTCTTCAACAACCAGTTTAGCTGCAATTAGAGCTGCAAGTCTTTCAGGGTAAGTTTCTATCAGCTCTGCACATCTAGATTATTCTTTTTTATGATCAGCCTCAGTCAGGAATGATGGAGTACATTGATAAATATCATGTTTTTCATTTTCTTTTTAATTTCAGCTTCTATTAGATTTTACTTAGGTATATCTGATTGAAGCAGGCTGAAAAAATATGTTTGACCCCCTTTTCAGAGTTCAATTCATGTGACTTTACCTCCACTTCTCAATGATGCTCTACTTTCTGTAGATCTAGCACATGAAATCTCAGTAGAATATATTTATTTAGAAAGTTAGTTGTTGCAACTTGATTAAAACTGAAAAAGTTCTGGGGAAATAAACCTTTTTTCAAGGCAATGTATTTGTTTGGCTCCAGAGTAACTTCTGCAGCAGGAGTACTGTTTAACTGACAGATAAATGCTCAAAGATTGTGCAGAATTAAAAAAGCCTGCCGCTAAAACACAATTACAGCTTGGAATTACTAATAGCCTGTGGAAGTGCAATACAATGCAGCTATAATAATTATGTCCACTGTGATCAGAATCTTTGCTGTTGTAAAATTGGTTCTGTAATTGTCTGCAAACTTGAATGTCACAAAGCTGAACTGGAGTTTGAGCCCCAACAAAATAGGAGAGTTTAACGACGAATCTACAGGACAGAAATGATGCCCGAACAGCAAACTCTGAAAGGAAGCTTCGAATGCTGACTTTACTTTTATTCTTGTCCTATTTAACTAAAAGGCAACAAATTTAATCGCTTACTGTTTTATCAGGATTAAAGTTTGTTATTTCACATCCAATAAAATAAATATTACCCTTCTTTATCATTAGAAGATGGCGCTCGTACATGTTTGTCTCATAAGTCAATGATAAATGTTCACCTGTGGTTGGTGCGTCCCATTTGTCCCAGCAGAGCTAAGGTGAAGACCCAGCCGATGGTCTTCCACAGCCCCCCGTGTCCCAGCCACCTCTCCATCTTACTGTGAGCGTGGCTCAAACCGAGGCCGGCCAGAACACAAACTGCAGCATCACTCTGGAGCCAAAAACGCTCCACCTGCAGGTGGTCAAACACACACATGTAAAATATGCACCGAATGTACTCACAACAATAACAGTGCATTTACTTAAAGAGCTGCAGCAAAACACTTTAGGCAGCTGATATCTTTCAAACTGGATGTTGAAGAGAGACGTGTTGTTGCATACCACTCCAAGCAGTAACGGTCTGCTAATGTCCAGGTTAGCTCTCCATGCAAAAAACAGAGAGTAGACAAGCAGCATTGCAGTCAACAGCCAGGAAACCGAGCAGCAGGTCCTAAACAGGAAACGACACCGACCATAGTCATCTGCTTTTATTTCCAGTCCATCAGTATTCGGCTATAATGCAAAAATAGTCCTATTTCTCCTCATTCTGTCTTAATATGACCAGCAGACAACCCAACACAGAATATGCATAATTTTGACATAAAATGACAATGACTAATGGTTTAAAAGTATTTAAAAATTTAAATCTGAAAAGATGTTTTTTTTTTACATTTCTGAATAAACTCCAATTGAATTCATAAGTAAACAGAGTTTGGCCTCTGAGTTTTGTTAAAAACAATGGTGAACAAACGGCATTTTAAAAACCAAAGAACACAACAGACACATCAATTAAAAAAGATGAAAGAAAATAAAACCTCTTAAAGGCAGAAAAAGTCTTGCGAATGGGGCCGAGGTTTGTTTGTAAAAAAAAAAAAAAAAAAAGTAAAAATAATGCATATTTTTTTACTCCCACTTCACAGTTATCCACAACTTGTTGCTCATCTTAGTGAAATACACTGACCTACTGAATATACTATTCAATATCATGTTTATCTACCGTAATATTTCTTCAAAAATATTTTTTAAAATGTGTTGAATGACTATTAGCACTAACAAGCTGCTTGCATGTGTTAGCAAGCTGAGAGGTGCATGATTGATTTCCTAATGAGTCATAAAGAGCAGCTGCCAGCCTCTGAATCACAAACTCATTACAGTAAATCTGTAAAATATACTTAGATTACTAAAAAAACACACACACACACGTTGCTCTCATGGCAAAAACAAGTCATCATCTGAACCTGAAAGGACTCTTCTCAGTCAGACCACGCTCACCAGCAACAAGATGTTGATGGTGTTTTATACATGAAACTGCTTTTAAAGGGGCAGTATTATGCAAAATTTACTTTTGTGAGCTTTACACCGTGTTATAATGCTATTCCTTCATCAAACACATACTTGGAGAGTTGCCTTGATTCTTTCATGCCTGTTTGAGAAATCCTTTAATCTCCTATGGCAACCATTCAGCTGTGCAAAACGCCTGAGCAGACCTCGCACCGCCTTCGAGACACAGCTCCTCCTCAGAGGTGCAGTTTCGAAGCTTTCACCTCAGAGCAGTCCTCTCCCACCACATCCCTACTCAAATCCTTCAGACTAGCCAGCAGCAATTAGCAAACACCTGGCAAGAACTGTGCATCTGCACATTACATGAGCTACTTCTCAGTGTAATGCTCCTGAAAGAGCAGGGGTTTTTAAGGCGTTAAATTACAAAATCTAATTTCTTTTAAGTCATATTTGATTTATATAGCATTTTATAACATCTGAAGTAAACATAGTTACTTGACCGTGCTATAAAATGGTACTATAAGCCTGGAGAATACACAATACCGCCTCTTTAATCATGATTTCCTTATATCTCTACAGAGTTCAGAAAAACAATTATTTGCAAAACGACTCTTGGTGCGTAACACAGTACAAACTAAAATTTGCAGTGCTTCCCCTTTGGCACTCCGAAGGTTGACCTTGGTCTTCTTCATGTGTTTGTGTGGTTTATTAAAGTGCACCTCAGGGGGAAGCTGAGAACGGCTGGTACCCTGCAGAGCTCCAGGGCAGCACTGGGCTTTTATCAGCACCACCCCACAGACCCCAGCAAAGCCACCAATGTAATAAATTACTGGATCCCAACGCCACACGCACACACACAGTGACTTACTGGCACACACAGACACATTTGAAAATCCTAAATAAATATCAACCCCACTCGATCTGAATGAGGAGCGTCGTGACAGCCTGACAGCGAGGTGCCTCAGCCTCGTTTTGTGTTCTCCTTTTTCAGGATCAGCGTTTTGTCAGTGGTTTTGTTAGCCATCTTTCACTGCAGGGGATTATTTTTTTTTTTCATTGAGAAGTGGCTGCTGAGTGTTGTGTGCTGCCATCTTGCTCATTCTACCTGTCCCACAGGGAGAAGAGAAGGCCTATTCCTGCCAGAACCAAAACAGGAGGAGAGAGATCCGCCAGGCAGTGGTCCAGCTGGGCCCTGCACACACAGAACACACACATACGGATATGTAGCACATGATGGACACCAAAGACAAGCTCAATTACCCTTCATGATACTGAAGTCAAGGACAGCAATTATCAAACCGTATGAAAACAAACTCCCTGGACTGTGTGCTTCCTCTTTCAATCGGATTGACAGATACGAATGACTGTGTCATCCGTCCCCGGCAACCCTGTCCTCTCCTCACAGCGCCTGTCATTCACAAAGCGCTTGCTCAGTGCAGAGAGATAGTTCCCTGCCTCTTCCTTAATACCCATCTCTATTTGACAGCTTATTGAGTCTCTATATCTCCCAATGAATGCTGTGTGTGATGTGCTGGTGAGTGTGTCTGTGTGAGTGTGTGTCAACGTCTCCGGCGGGTTTACGTCTCCGCAGCGACATGCCTGTCATGTTCGTCTCTTTCCCCCATATTGAAGGTGTGCGTGTCCGTCAAGCAGCAGGGGTGATGGGAAAGGGTGGGTGGCAGGCAGAGGGGGGTCTGGTGGTGGGGGGTCCTAAGATGAACATGCAACCCCCCCACACACACACACACCCACACACCCTCTCATGTCCCATCAGTTGGAGAAAGATAGCAGCAGAGGGAAGACTGTAGCGGTGGCGGAGAGCAAAAGGAGGATATTTATTGGTAGGGGGGAAAAAAATACAATTTCTCCAGCTCTGCCGCAGTGTTTGTCATCACAGCTTGTCACGGTTCACCACCAGAGCTGAGTGATCAGTTCAAACTGCAAGAGAAACAGAACACAGCGTTTTTGGCCCCGTAAGCAGGTTCAGCTCTTTGATGGGAGAGAGTGGAACAGGAAGAACAAAAGCTGCCAGACTGAGCGGCGAAGGAAGAAGGGACTCTTGGCTCTCTCTCGGAAGATTGGCGTGTCTGCAGTTAAACCTGAGTAAACCACCATAACCATAAAGCATTGAGTGGCTGCGTCCTCCATCTTCAGAAACTAAATGTGCTCTCAGTGTGTCTGAGATCAAAGGCCGCACTTTTTACAGTTTCTCTTTTGCTCCATCTTACAATACAAACACAAGACAAATTCACACAGACTCTGCACATGAACCAGAAAAATGTTAATATATATATATATATATATATATATATATATATATATATATATATATATATATATATATATATATATATAAAGATGCAAAATGTGAATTTTAAGCATAACAATTTTCTACAATGACATGAATGTGATTATAAAATATCTACACATGGACTTGAAATAACTTGTAAAAACTTTTTGACACTTTACTATTACAAGTGCCATATTATTGGGATTTTATGTGATAAACCAACACAAAGTAAACATATTCTCTACTGGAATAAGGTCAGAGTTTGAACCAAACCACTTGACTGTAGCTCTGGCTGTATTCTAAGAGTTTATTTGTTGCAAAATCAGTGTGGATGTGTGTCTAGGATCATTTTTCTGTTGCAACATATGAGTGTCAATTTGAACATTGAAAACTCAAGGAGAAGACAGGGTTCCTGTTTTGTAGTAAGTACTATGTAGTAGGAACATTAACATGCTGGAAATAAAAATAAAAAAATCACATCAATTATATACTAAGATACTTGATAATTAGGGTAAAGTTGATAAACTCACTGCAGCATTGAGCTCAGACTCACAGAGGTCTCTGTCTTTGCCTATAAAACACAGAAAAGTATGGATTAAAAACTATAAAGGGCAAAATAATCCAGATACTACAACAAGAACAAGAAGTTTCTTTTTTAAAACATGATGTGCAGATCCATAAACCAGTACGTACAAGGCTGAATGTCCCATATTCTGCCCTCAGCAGGTGGGTCAGCAAACCGAAAAGGGTAGTTTGGTCCCCCCAGCTCCAGCGGGCGCTGTTGAGGTAGGACGAGATGGGTAGGTAGATGTACGGGAAAAAACCAGCGATGAAACAAAGTCCCAGAGTTACAAGGCCCAAAACAGACAGCTCCTGTTTAAATTTGAAAATGAATACGATTTTTGAAGTATTCACAAATATTGTTTGTTTACTGTATGTATGTAAGAGTAGTTTTACCTTTAGAGAAAAGAGTCGGTAAAGGACCCAGGGAATGATGATCAGCACATACAGGACCAGAGTGTGTTGGTTGCACAGTCCCAGGCCGCAGCAAAATGCGCCCCAATGCGCAATCTGAAAGAAACAATCGCAACATTTCACCAATGTCAGTTTAACGTCTAACAAGGAAGATGACAGATTTGTAAGGGTGGGTTTGATAGGACCACCTTCCTCCTCTGCCAGGAGTTCTCAGCACAGTGGAAGCTGGCCGTCAAGAAGAAGAGAGCGCCGACGAAAAGGTTGTTGAGGGTGAAGACTTCTGCCACCATCGACCACTGCCAGCTGAGCCTGGACACAGCGAACAGGCCTCCAGCCAGGACCGCACCGGGTCCAGGACCTGTCAACCTAACAATGAAGAAGGGCCTTTAATTAATTTTTAGACATGCACAGATGAGAGTTTCTTGGCTAATTTTTGATCTTGGATTTTGCAAGGTTTTGTCCAATTTTAGGCAGAACTGTGATTAACAGGATTAAAAAAATGTTTGGGCTTTTTTTTGTCGATGCTTTCTGAAGTAAACGGTCATTATCTATATTAGGAGGATCTCACGTCTTGTTGCTTCCCCTGACATTATTTTGAACACCTCAAACTGAAAACACTTAAATTTGAGTTTTCTTCCCTCAGTAACTAATACTATAATAATATAAATATATTTCATCATACCATTGTGAAAAATAATATTTTAGCCTCACAAACTAAAATATCTATTAAATATATCATTGTTAGACAATTCTACAAGCTACACATCTTCAATACAGTGTAGCAGCCATTTTTTTTGTGTGTGTGTGGCTAATTACCATTCTACTGGGTGTCATCTCAATACAATACAACAGAAAATGAAGACATTATAAGGTTATCTAGATTTATGCATCAAAATATAAATCTGTAATTTTAAAGTCAAAAAAGCACACTTAAGTACATGCTGTTGGTTTGATGCATTTATAGGTTGAAAATTAGTTTTGGGGTTTGATGCTTTAACAGAAAGTTTAAAAAAAATCTGATTTTACAGTATTTAACCGGGAAATATTGGCCGTGTAGCCCTACTTTAGTTAAATTTCTTACAGATTTAAGTTATGCTGAACCACTGTGTAAAAAAGTAAAATAAAAACAACAAAGTCAGCAACTTCAAACTGCATACAAAATTTCCGGTGAAATAAGCTTCCTACTTCTTTCAGACTAATTTAGGAACCAGCGATAATCTTCCTTCTACCCAATTTTTGCTTCTCGGACCAGACCTTCAAAAAAAAAAAAAAAAAAAAACACTCCCTGTGAAATGAGGAAATTCATCAGAACTTTGTTCCCAGCAGCCGGTTCATCTCAAACAGAGAAACCACCGTGGTGGAGATAGCACTTTATCCTCCGCTTCTTAAATATAATGTACGCACAAAAGTTTTCCCTTTCCTCCTCTCCTGTGCCGTTCCCATCTCCTCTGCAGTAATTGAAGCAAACTTGGGATAATCTGTCATATGCTAAGACCCACCACTTACTACTATGAGAGACAGAGAGAGGGGGGAGAAATTAAGGGGACAAAATAGTGCAGAAAAGTGTGCATTAAAGGGGGGAGACAGCGTGCGGGATGTAGGATGAAATACAGGAAAAGGAAAGAAAAAAAAGTTCATGACGAGAGAAGGGGAAGAAAGAAAAGGAAAAAAAAGCAGCCCAGTCCCCAGCATGCTGGCTCTGAAATATGAACAGGCTCGACAATTAGGAAAGTCAGGCAGTATGGCCCTTTCCACTATTGTGTGGAGTGGCTTAGAGTCCTCATCAGCCTATCAGCTAACTGACAGGCAGAGAGCTGCTCTATTCAGCACCGCAGATACAAGCTGCAGGCCAAACGGCTGCCAGGTCCCTTATGACCCCACAATCCCTTGCCGGTGACAGCTTCAAGCTCCATAGCAAATTAGGCGCTCTCACATTACAATCGCAGAAGACAGATTCCATTAACGGTATCTGAAATTGAGTAGAGAGCAGGCCCGTTATCAGACCTGACTCATAAGCACCGCCATTAATCACAAGGCATGATACCATTTATACATTTCCAGCTCTCTGCCTGCCGCTGTGATAGTCAGCCACAAAAGGCCTGATGAGACTTAGGCTAGGGGAACAATGGAGCTTTCTGAGGAAAGCACGGCAAATCAGGGAAAAAAGGAAAGGGAGAGCGAGAGAAGGGTAGGGAAAAAAACTCCAGCTTGCTGACTACTTCCCATTTTCTCACCCACCCTCTACTATTTTCCCTCTGTGTTCTCTGAATGAGACTGTATAGTATATGTGAGAGTGTGTGCACTTAAAAGGGGTGGGGGGTGGGGCGTCGAGTCGTGGGTCTTAATAAGAGATAGCAGCGTCTTTCTCGCTGCACCGCTCCAGGAATTAGTTGTAACTTGCAGGAAGGATGAAGAAGGGTGGTAGCGCGAGGGAGGGGAACAGACGGGGACTTTTGTTGAGGTGCAGAGACCTCCCGCACCCATAATTTTACATCACTGCATGACAATTAACCCACAGCTCATGGACTTAGCGGGGGGGGCTGGTTTAGGGGTATAGCACAGGGTGCAGAGTAGTCATGGGGGGGTCCAGCAATGTAGTTATTAAACAAAGTCTGCTCCTGCTTCTGAAGGTCGTCTGATGGCCACATTTTCCATCACACACAGTCTTGTTTTCACCTTCTCAAATACCCAACAAATCTCTGGTGGAGCTTGTCAGTCATTAGGAGTGCAGTGATGTGAGTACAGAGCAGCTTGTAAATGACCTGTCTGTGTGAGCAGGACCACCTGGGTCCCAGTCAGCCTCCTGGGCGTTTCCACAGCTCACTCCCGCAGGCTGGGTCCTCCCGGGGCTTCTGGGTATGAACAGGACACATCCTGACATGGGCATGGCCGTGTTCCCTGTTATCAGCAGTCGGTGCACAGCAGGCTGCTGCTCAGTGACAATGGGCTGGTTGAGACTTAGCAGGAAAGTGACAACAGTCAACAATGAGACTATTCTATCAGCTGGGCCAACCCACCATAAAATGTCTACATCATCATTTTGGTAATTAACTGAACACCAGACACAGGAAAATCTTAGTAAAACCAAATGTCACCAAAACATTATTTTATGTAAGTAATTTAATTCAAAAGAGAAACTCTTGCCGCAAATAAATTCAAAGCCTAATCAGAGCTATATTTTAATTCTGTTATTTTGATGTGAATATTGCAAAAAATCAGGGTTTCTGCAGGTTTGATCAACTCATATTTAAGGCTTTTTAAGACCTTTTAAAGACTAATATGAATAACATTTAAGACCTGTATTATGACTGAAATGTACAAGAGAAAATTGCATATTTTACTTTTTTTTTTTTTTGCACAGAATGCAAGATTTTTTTGCACAGAATGCACATAATATTGTATAGGTTGGCAAGCAGTAAGCCAGTGGAGAAGACAAATGTTGCCCAGCAAACTGCTAAAAAAAAAAAAAAAAAAAAAAAGCTAACTATTTTTTATGCTTTTTCTATGCTTAGAACCTTGCCTAGTTAGAACCTTATTATACCAGTTAGCTTAGAACCTTGCTAACCTTGCCTAGTTAGCAAGGTTCTAAGCAGCCGGTCTGAGGGAGCCTCAATCTCTGTTGCTGGCGCAATTTTTTTCTACCAGGGGTTTCCTTCCACTAAACTTTCCATCAACATACTTGGTTCTAGAAATGTAAGAACAGCAGAGACCTCTTGTAGCTTTCCCTCTGTCAAGCCAGCAGTATTTTCCATGATTATGGAGACCAGAACATATTTTTGAATTATAGATATTTTTTATTGTAATATTCTAATTTTAAGAGATTTTTTTTCTCAATAGCAATATATCATCAAAATAACAGAAACACTTGGAGACTCATTACTATGTGTAATGAATCTATAGATCACAAAACTGGCTCCCCAAACTGAAATACATACATTTTTCAGTGATAAATTTGACTGTCATCAAAAAAAGAATGAGATATTTTGCTAAGTTTAAAAAACCTATATGAAAGGATTCAATTTATAAAAAAATTAAGTGTTGTAAACTACACTTAAAACTAAGGATTGCAAAATAAAATACTTTTTTATTCCCCTCAAGGATGCAAGAACATCTCTGAATAATCACCTTGAAGAGGTTGCTCACTCTGTTCAACAACATGGGCTGGACGGGCGCCAGCATCAACCGTCTGCTAAATAACAGCACACAAAAAGCCTACACCAGCACTCTGTAGTGAATGAGGATTTACAATGGAGCTGGCCAAGCAAGCCGCTGTCACACACCACCCAGGGGAGCAGACAATACCACAGCTGTGCTACTGTGGATCAGAGCTGCGCTGCTCTCTAACTGAGTGGTGGCAGCGCTGGAAAGGAATCACACATTCCTGAAGAGGGTAGAAAGCCCCGGAGAGGAGGTGGCCAGCTCAGGCTGAGGCCGAGGTTTCCAGCTGGCCCTCGCTCACACACCCTGGGGGCTCCCCTCTGGCCAGGACCCCAGCCAGGGTACTTAGCAGCTATTATATGAAGGGTAAGTGTCTGATGTACTGCTTTGAAGTTTCAAAGCCAAGCAAGATAGACAAACATTTAAATGATAATGTATGTAAGGAAATCTAAGGCTGGGCTAAATCAAATACTGCAAAGTGTCAGTTTGTTATTACTGAATGATGAACTGGTACATGAATATAACACCATTATACACTCTTATTAACAATGAGTAGCAACATCTATAGTGAGTCTTCTAAAAAGAACTCATCATAGTTCTTTATAGGAGAACTACAGTGAGTTCTTAATTCATTTATTTTCATTTATTTCTTTTGAACAATTTGAGTTATTGTCAGAAGAAACAGATAAACAAACTAGAACGTATAATCAAGAACATTGTCCACACATTTTTTTAATTTTATTACATTTACTATTTGGTTTTAGAAATGTAAAATTTAAATTTTAGGCCAGCTTTTGTTCTCTTTGTATATGCTGTATCTGGAGTTAATCAATATATTGAAAATTAATTTATAAATACGTAAAAATCACCTAACAATGTGAATTTTTTTGCCCATTCAGAACATTTGTTCCTAGAATCTGTTTTTTTTTTTTTTTTACACATTTTTCACCAATCACAGATCCTGGAGGCAATCCCTGCATTCCTTCTCCCATCCTGTGTGCGGATGTAAGGCTGCAGGATAAACGAGGGTCCCGGGTTCCTTCCAGGAGAGCGCTCCTGAGCTACAAGTGCGTGTAAAATTAATCACCACAATTCTCCACAAACAATACAGCCACTGACATGACAATTTCTCCCAGAATGCCATCTTAATCTCCACCCCACACACAAAAATTATGGAAATAAAAAAAAAAAAAAAACAATTTAGAGAAACCCTCCTGTTCATGCAATTCCCTGAACACCATTTCTATTGCTGCTTTTTCCAACAAAGTCATTAGGCACACCCCAGCAATATATAAATGTTGCTGTATAGATTCCATTAACTAATTCTGGGTGAATTGTAATTGCCGAGTCTGATCTGTCTCTGTGCCTGGTGCCTTATTAAGGCAGCCTGTGGTGGGCGAGGAATGTAATATTGACGTCCGAGACAGACACAATCTCAGGCCCACGGGCGAAAGGAATATTAAACCGCTACTGTATTCTGCTGCCTATCTAGCCCTCCTCTCCGCCACCCCTCAGCTCTATCCTCACGCCGTAGCCAGTAATGAGGAAATAACATCTTCATTAGACATCTGTTTAACTGTATTAGAGGATAAGTCCTGGGGGAACCATTGGTCATGCTGAGGATGGGGAGAGCAGAGGAGGTCTGTTGGACTACAATATGACACATGAGATACACCAGAAAAAAAACAGAAGGGAACAAAAGAGTCCAGGGGATTTGGGGAACGGGGGGGATTCTGGAAATGCACGGTGACTGGAATCAGCTGGAGTTGTGCTCCGCCGACCCAGATCAGCGATCACCTGGTTGAAAGCTAAAGATCCAGGCTTTTCTCCAGACAGTGAATGTACCATATGAACAGGTTCCACAGCGCTCTTTTGTGTAGAAGTTGTTACTGAGTTGTTACTGAGGGAACAACTTTTATACTAAAAAGTTGTTACCTCTAAAACACAAACGTTTAGCTTTGTCCAGTGCAGTAAGGAAGCACAGAAGCTGCAAGAAGGAAACTGTTCTGTATTTGTAGATTTTCACTCCTGAGCCAGTTTTGGAAAATACTTTTTATTTTTACTATAAACCAACACTTCAATTTATACACAAAGTTTAACAAAAATTATGTTTGCAATAAATATATGTTGTTGAGGTTCCAATATGTAGTGTGGTGTGACAAATTAATGTAATTAATATAGAATAAATGATTGTAAAAAAAAAAAAAATTGTCACATTCAATGGTCACTGAGCAGTTACCTAGCAACCCGAGCAGAGCTCCAGCACATTTGGTCAGTTGGGTTTATCGCTGTATATGTTGTACAATGGCTGCTGGAAAAGACAAGTGTTTTGTTATTGAATTACTATTCAGAAACAACTTGCTCCATTCTTGTTGGTCGTGCAGGAGGCTCTACTTCTGCTTTTCAAAGATGTACGGTTGTATTATTACGCATCTGTTTGCAGCCATTTTCACATGCGAGTGTAAATCTTGACTTGAGGCCAGAAGCAACTTATTTGGATTTAAAGTGACAAAAGGCCCTAAAATAGCTCATTCTAAAAGGAGCTCAAAATAACACTAAAGTGTCATTATCAAGAATGATAATGTATATAAAATGTCATTAAGATGTTCAGTTTAGCCCATTGACCTCTCCTAACCTGTTCAGGGAAGCATCATAGTTTTTAAAAAGGAACTTGCTAAAATCCACGTTGAATGTTCAGACCTTTACAAAATCAGTGACTGGAAATTGGCCTTTATCTCTCAGTGCATCTTTAGAAAAACTCATTTTCTTGTGTCTACTCGGGATAAAGATTTCATCCGAGCGCAGCAGATGTGAGAAGGAGGGGCAGCCTGGTCACCTGCAGGGAGAGGTGAGAAAGGCATCTAACAAAACAAACCTATTCAGCTGTTCTCACCAACACGATACACCTTACTCCTGTGGAAAAACAGCCCACCTGAGCGAGGAGAAAACGTGCCATCATGACCATATGGTGAAGGTCCTTATAAGGAGCAGGAGATGGCTGAGAGCCCATTGTCCTGTCCACTGAGGCATCAGCTGTGCCACATGGGCCCTCTCTGGAGGGAAAGAGAGGTCAGATGTGTTTGCTTCCGCAGATCTGTTATGTAATCAAGTGATCAAACCAAATGTGCTGATGACTGAGTGTTTTTCTTTTTTGCTTTTTTTTATTTCCCGATATGACGGCTGTCAGCTCTTAACGCGCCCGCTCCGGGTTTCTCAGGATAAGCTCAGGAACGGAAACAGATTCCTCTCAGGTAGCAGAGATTCAGAGCAGCTTTAGCAGATAAACTGTGAAATGAGAGAGAGCGCGTAATATGGAGCTGTCTGGATTATCCCGCTACGAAGGGTGCATTCCTCCACAAACTCACGGCTGAGACCTGTGGCACTTCACCCAACATTTCCTCCGTGAAACCTCTGAGTGCAATCAATGGTGATTATCGTTACGTCCGGCATCCTCAAAGGCTTGTCAGGCCGTGGTGTGGAAACATAAAAAGACATGCAATTTGGCAATCAAACCGCATGATCGAGCCAAGAGGGCTGTAATTGACAAATCAAAGGAAGGCTAAAATGCTGCATTTAAACTTATGCAAGAGAGTGAATTGGCTTCCGAGCCTATCAACTTACATTCCCTCCACATTAACCACGGCAATCTGGCCAACTAATTTAAACTGATACATCAAAGGCTTGCCATGTTGGGTGTATTCCAGACAAATTTCAAGGTCTCACAAATTTATCATTTGATGGAAACTGCCAACAAGTACCCACATTAATTTCAATATTTCTTCCCATCTGAATATAATCACACGACACAATCGTTTGATTGGGGTTGGGTATATTTCTGAGCTGAAGAAAAACTGCACACAAATGTAATAGAAAGAGACAAAAATAATGTTTCTGAATCTAATTACTGAAGGAAAAGACTCAGAGAATTTGCAACGAATAATCAGCTGGTCATTTCTCTAACGAAGAAAAGGTCAGAGCAGAGTTTACTGAGAGGAACTGAATCGATTTTAAAATTCTGGATTCACCAAGAATACAGGGGTCTGCATAGTTTTCCAGACTCATATTTCCAGAGTTTTCAGTCCCATCAGTCCATTTTGAAAGTATAAATGCAAGAATTCATTACAGCTGGTTGTTAGGCTGTAGCTCCTTCTTAATACTTATACTTAATACTGTAGTTTTCCAGACAGCATAGGAACTCTAAAGTGCATTTGACCATTCTTGTGGACCCGTCAGTAACTCCCTCGCTACACAAAATGTTGCACAGATTCATAGTCCAACCTAAAGTAGGTCCTGGACAGATAATAACTAAAGCTTTTTATGCTTATTTTTCCAAATTGAAAGCATAGATTATACATTCTCACTTCAGCTTATGTGATGAGATTGTGCTCTGGCTCAAGTCTTCTCTATTCCACTGAACCGGGTTGAGTGGAGGGTATGGTTTTAGCTTCTCATAATGACCATTTATTGGAGTATAATCCATAACTGAATCTAAATCCTCAGAGATTACAATAAGGCTACACGCAGAAATCTAAGCATCACCCTGGCATGTTTTCTGCCAATGGAATAAAAAAAGAAGCCAGTTCTCCAACTCGCTGCAATATTGTAATAAATGCGACAAAACTAAAAAATTATTTATTTGGAATTGATTATTCTATTGATTATTCTGACGATTAATCAAATAAAAAATTGCCACATTCCACAGATTTTTCAAAAATACATTAAAAAATGTAAATAAACCAGTTAAATTCCCTTTTAAATAAGAAAAAATATGTTTTATTACCTAAAATGCAATAACCAAGTTAAGCTATGCTACCTGTGAAGTTTTGTATAAAACATATTTACAAAAAAAGGTCTATACATCGTAACTATAGTTATAATATATTTATTGTAAATATATGCAAAATATATTGTTTTACTACAATTTTGGCCTATTTACTGTTCTAAATATGTTCTATTTTCAGAAAATGACCTTTTTTGAGTCTGTATACTACAGTTAAAAATTAATCAAGTACTAAATTAGCACATGATTGTTTTAATAATTAATTAATTGTTTCAGTCCAGAATAAAACTGCATTGAAAGTGGTCAAAATGCATCCTTCTTCTCTTACAGTAAATAGGAGATTGCTGGTGCAGTCTGAACTGAAAAGCTCCCTAATTTATGTCATAGCCTTGCTTTTTGCTGACAAACACACACACAGGCAAAGCACCACACATCTGGCACCGTCACAATTTCATCTACGTTTGCTCTCCTGCTGCACGCTCGCAGAAGTTACATCATGCTCCCATCACGAAAGAAGCAAATTCGACGTGGAAGACTGGAAGTGTTTCGGTTTGCATCAACTGGGACAAAAAAGTCAAATGGTCACACTGAGCCACCACCAACAATGCAACGTGGAAAATGACCGTGATCAGCATAAGGGCGATGTAAGGCCAACCACAAGGAGGAAAAAGAAGATGCACAACAAACGAATGCATCAGATACTCCTCACATGATGGAGTCAGCATGCAGGCGAAGCTGCATGGTGGGTAGATGACAATGCAGAGACTGTAACCTGTGTTCACGGTTGAGTGAGGGGAGAGGTGGCTGAACAGAGGCGAGAGGGAGGAGCACGGTTAGCGATCCTGCTCCCCTCAGACACCGGAGGCAAGAAGGGGGAGATTAGAAATCGTGCCATGTCAGGATTGGGAGCATGCTGGGCAGCGCTGGGGCAGGAGAACATGGGACGTCAGGGGAGGGCGGGGCTGCAGGGCACCATAATTGTGATATACATACACACACACGCACCATCGCGGCGGGTGGTTGATGGGTAAACAGGCAGGGAAGGGTGGTGGGAGGAAGGAGGGCGGCTGGGTTCTGCTGCTGAATACTGAACAGAGGATCAGGGACGCCACTGCATGTCAGTCAGGACCTAAAAATACTGCTCCATGTTACAGATGGCACCAAAAGTAAGCAGAGAAACGTTGAGATGATGCTTCCATTCAGAACTGGCTAAAGTATACTTTACAACGCTTTGAAAAAAAAGATTCTGGAAACTTTTTTGTATCTTCTCAAATAAAAATGTGAAAAATCAGCCTCAAAAATCACCGCATTAGTCAACAAAATCAAATACAAAATTTGTTTCTCAAAACAGACAACTCACTTAAGTAAAAAATTATTATAAACTGAAATGCAATTGACCACTCAGGAAAAAAAAAAAAAAACGATCAGGACAACAAACATTAGTGATCAAATGCCATTGTTTAAAGAAAACCATAAAAAGCTGCATTTAAGCCAAATCTGGAAGAAGGTGCTCTGATCAAATGAGATCTAAGTTAGACTTTTTGAAAAGCAATAATGCACGTTGCTCCACACACACCGTTCCCAACAGAAAACAGGGTGGTGGCAGCATCATGCTGTGGAGAGGCTTTTTTGCATGTGTTTGACAAAAAAATCCATAAAAATAAGTTAATTGTACAGATGTAAATTAGAAAGAAGAGATATTGTGAAATGAAGTAAAAATTAGCTTTGTAAATATGTAGAATGTGAGATACCTTCTCTTTAAAGGAAGAACTCCAAAAATCTTCAGAAATTGTAAAATTTACTCAAAAAGATAAGGAATACATTTACTTTGAGGTAAAAAAAAATAAACTAAAATCAATATACAGTAATGACAAAACCGTAGAACAGTTAAGTATGTATTTTCATACCTGCAGACTGTCAAAGTGAAGCATCCACAAGCTGCAGCTCCTACAAGGCTGCACATAAGGTTGACACTGTGAGCTGGAGACAACCAGGGCAGCAGATACATAGACAAACGGGCCAAGAGCGTGAAGACTGGATATCCTGGAGGATGAGCCACCTGAGAACAAGATGACAAAATCTTTCATCAAAACAGCTCAAGCTCAGTCAGATTATTAGAAAAGAAGACAAATTTCCAGAAAGAACAATTCCAGTTATAGCGGGCCAGATGTGGCCCACAGACCTTGAGTTTGACATATGTGGTCTATCACATCCATTGTGGTTTAATGTGACAAAATGTCAAGAACTTCAAGGGGTATGAATAGGTTATAAGGCACTGTATGTTGCATTAGCAAACCTTTATAGACAATGCAGTCATATACAACAGAAATAAAGAAAAACTAGCTTGGTATGATGGCTGCTGACTTTGCTACTACAGCGCACATCTCCTCCTGCTTCTTCTGGCCTCTTCCCAAGGACAACACATCTCCCCTGGGCCCGTGATGAAGCACGTGGTGCTCAACAGCCTCAGCCCCCGAGCCACCTAAGAGCCGCAGTCGCTCTCGCCTGGGGGATCTCGGCAATCACAGCAATTAGCCGCTAAGTCTCCTCCACCCAGATAAAGGCTCAGTCATTAAACACAGGCTCATTCCCTGGCACTGATAACACGAGCCGTGCAGGCAGGGAGAAGGGACAGCTCCTCACAAATGAGCACAGAGCTGAAAGGTGAAAAAGTGACTGCTGCCACAGTCACCTCAAACAAGGAGAAGTCTTGGTGGGTAATTTCAGCTGTGAAAAAGGGAATAAATCTGAGTGAACATGAAAAGACGGCACAGACTTGAAGATGCATCTAAAGAAATAAAAGAAGGTCTAATGAGGGGTTGTTTGAAAGATGCAGGAAGAGCTAAACAACTGATCTAAGTGCAGAGACGTGCAGCTGAAGGCCACTGTTGGAGCAAATGGAAGCAGATCTCTGCAGCTCTGGGGACCATGAGAGGGGGGCTCTGGCAGCTTGGGGCAAAGGGACAGCCTGCGAGGCCCTGGGGAGGCCTGAACGGCAGACAGGCAGGCCACACGGACTGCAGCACTAACCGCAGGATTACTGGCATAGTGACACCGACACAGCCTCCCTAAAAGGATCACAGCGGCGTAATAAACTTTATTAAATAATAAAACTTATTATAACTGTTAACCCGATTTAGTTCATTCTTTGCGGCTTACACACACACACAAAAAAGAGGGGTGGATATAATAAGCCTTATACCGTACATAAGGCAAAGCCTACAAAAGCCATCGCCTTACCATTGACTTTAATTGGATTTGAAAAACGGGTTGCAAATTATAGCATTCTCTACTTGCAACTTAGTAAAATAAGTGTATAGAAAAGCAGGGGGAAAAACCTGTGGACTGAAAGTAAATTAATCTGCTTTCTGCCCATGCTTAATTAAACTTCCCTAATGCTTATAAGAGTTAATGAGTGAATTGATTAAACAATACGGCTAATACTTACCCCCAGCTCACATGCGGTGGTGATCAGCTCTCCTGTGGAAGGGAGAAGGGAAGGAAATTAATGTAAACCCAATAATTATTATTAAGAGACAAGTCTGCTCCCAAAGTTTTCCCAAATCAAATACTTGCACTGGGGTTTTGCATTAATTTGCCAGGATCAAAACCTGCAAATCTTCCCAGTGTGACATTTCCTAAGCGGCACGCTCATTCTCTTCATCTTCCGCGTCTCCCCTGATGCCACCCTCCCTTCTTCTGCACACACACACACGCAGATATAAACACACGCACAAACCATGAGACTCCCTCTCCAATGCCCTGTCACACAAAGACACACATATGCAGATCTGAGAATAATGCTTCCACTTCCATCCTCCCCGTGCATCAGGGTCCCTTCCCTTCTTCCTTTCTTTCACCGTTCAATGTGCCTCTCTGCCGCTCCCACACTCCCAGTGTCTTAGTGTCTCCTTTAGTCCGTTGGGCACAAACAGAAAAGGCTACGTCGGTGACAGTCACAGAATGAGGTAAGCTTTAAAAAAAAAAATAAGAGCCAGCTGCGCAGTTTTCTGACAAGCTCTGTGTGAGGCACCGCACAAAGTGAAAAGAAAACCCCTAAAAGCTATTTGAGGCAGCTTTAATGTATCTGGGCGCAAACCCATTTGTGCCAGAATACACCCAGAGCGTTTCAAATTATACTGATTTTTCACCCAATGTTTGCATCTCCCACTCATGGAAATTGAAATTTGGTTCAGATTAAATGACATTGATAAATGCTGGGGGGATCAAGATGGCTCCCTCTACTGGTGCTCCGGGGGAAGTCCTCTTCTCGTCACATTTATCCAGTGAAAGCATGCAGATGACGTTTACTCAAGATTTAGGAGTCAAACTAGTTTTCAAACTTACCAGAACACAGAAATGTAAAACCACAAACGTCAATGTATTATTATTGGAATTTTATGTGACAGACCAGCACTAAGTCGTCCATAACTGAGGTGGAAGGACAATTATACATGTTTTTTTTGGAGGGGTTAAATAAAAATTTGAAAAGTGTGGCGTGCATATGTATTCAGCATGTATAAGCAGACAGAAGTCACCTAGTTAGAAAATAAAGTCTGCCTGTGAGTAATGTTTAGCACAAAGGCTGTTTTGGCAGATCCTGAATCAACCACCCACTAACAAAACATGGTGGTGGCAGCGTCATGCTGTAGGAATGATTTTCTTTAGCAGAAAGGGAAGATGTTAAGAACTGAAGGGAACTAACATTGCAAACTGAACCTCATAAAATAAATACTGTTCTAAGAAAGGAAAATTATGCATCACCAGGGAAGGCTTCCTAAGAACAAGCTGCACAATTTTACAGTTTAACAGTAAAATATTTGCATTCATTCATATTTTGAAATGTAAACACATAATTTATTGTTGTTTTTATTAAACATTAGTGGAAAAAAGTAAAAAAAAAAGTCAGTTTTTTTAAATTTGGAAAAAAATATCAATTTGAGTTCTTCCTTTTTAATTACAGGAAGAATCAAAAACAATTATTTTCCTCACAAGAAAGATAGTAGTTGTGTATAATCTCTAAATCGGTGATTTAGACTCGTCTCCAGCTATTTGCCATGAAGAATGTGCAAAAATGTCAGTGTCTAGATGTCCATCAACACCTCTTCTGATTTTTATTTATGAAAAATATTCCAAACCATCCAGCATCTTCCTTTCACTTTGCAATGATTTAAAATCACACCAAACCACATTGGAGTTTGTGGTTGTAACAAGACACAATCAGAAAAAGTTCAAGGGGTAGAAATACTTTTTGAAAGGCGCCATAAAAACGTAAATGGTTATTTCAAATGCAAGCAGCTGTAAGAGTGTTTACATATCACAAATAAACATGTGCAGAGCAACAACATCGTCCACAACAGACCTCCATTTTAGAGCAGAATGGCTGAATTTCAGATGGCACTGGCTGCTTCACATATTTTGCAACCCTGTCGATACAGCGAATTACGATGCCTAAAATTCTGCCACACGAGGAGCCCAAACACTTATCAGTCTAATGGACCATGAAGTCAGAACTCCTCCACCTGCACGGCTTAAATGTTTTTACAGCTCAGTTTCACCTGGCATCAGCCGCCAGCTACCAGCCATCATTCCACATCACACTTTCTCATCCTTCATCAGTTTCTCAATTTCACTCATTTTCCCGCAGTAGTGGCACACTTTTACCCCATTCAGCACAGAAACTAGCACTAAGCCAAAACATTCATCTCAGTGCCACAGAGATGCGGTTCTGCAGCCCCAGTACTAAAAAGGGAAAATATTGACTCTACAGGGATGCAGCACGGGTGCCAAAAGTCTTTGTGATTGTGGAGCATGGGCACCCACATCAGTCTTCCCATAATCCCCATCATTTCCACACTTCACATTCCTAGACAACAGCGTACCCACGGGGCTGCGCTCAAGCCTCTCCAGGGCACATCACACCTAAAGAGATTAGGACACAGAGACGGAGACCTGGAGAATTCGGAAGGGTGTTCAGCTGGCACTATCAGAGCGGGCATCCTGCACCGTCCCTAAACACTGTGGAGAAGGGGCTGGCCGTTTTTTCAAAGACCCTGCTAGACAGCAGCACAACCAGCAGGGCTACTCAGCGCTCCAATTGCCCGCTCCTCTCCTCAGCTCTTTTTTATGTGGTCGAGCTTTCCTTATCCTTTCATTCTCGAGAAACGCTTTCCCTTCTGCAGCTGAGCAGTGCACACCTAACAAGTAGAGCCTTCACGCCTCCAAGTCCACATTTATAAGTTTGTAACCTTGCCATCACTCCTAAATAAATTAATTGTATGAGGCATTACCTCTAATAAAATGCATTTTAGGAATGGTAGAAAAAAAAAAAAAAAACTGGACTTTACCTTTACAACATCCTGAGTGAGATGTAACAGAGTTGCAAATTAAATAAATATATTACCATTACAGAATGTCTCTGTTGATATCACAGGTGTCATGTTTTAGCTGAAATATTTAGGTATAGTCACGGTAAATAGAAACTACATAATTTTTCAATTTTAGGATTTTACACATCAGGACATAGTAAAACTGATCTCACCTTAAGGTTTAAATCTAACCACAAGTGTGTAAAATACACAGCAATTTCTAAATTGTATGAAACAACAATTAACAAGACAAGACAAGCTGTGTATGAAAAAAACTAACTACATCCTTGCTACTTTTGTTGGATTTAAACCATAAACTAGCAATTATTCAGATACACTCAATTACACTCATCTTAATTTCACTAACCACCTGTAGGAAAGCAGGAGATTTGACACTTGGTCATTTTCTGCAGCAACACAATGCAAATGAGGAACGACACTAGCAATGACCCAAGAGATGCAACAGTTTCTGCACCAACCAAAGAGAAATCACAGAAAACTCAAGTACTCTGTGTCAGGCTGTACAGTTAGCATGTAAAATGCTGAAGTTCATGCAAAAAACAAAAAACAAACAAAAAAAAACAACTGATTTTTATTAAAGATCATGGGATGAAGCCACTTCCCTCTAAAAACAATATGGCAGCATGATGTCTGGTCTGCATCTGATCAAAACTCCATCCATCCATCCATCCATCCATCCATCCATTTTCTATACACCCTTGTCCCTAGAGGGGTCAGGAGGGTTGGGCTGGTGCCTATCTCCAGCTAATGTTCTGGGTGAGAGGCGGGGTTCACCCTGGACAGGTCGCCAGTCTGTCACAGGGCAACACAGAGACAGACAGGACAAACAACCATGCATACACACATTCACACCTAGGGACAATTTGGAGAGGTTAATTAACCTGACAGTCATGTTTTTGGACTGTGGGGGGAAGCCAGAGAACCTGGAGAGAACCCACCATGCACAGGGAGAACATGTAAACTCTATGCAGAAAGACCCCGGGCCGGGCTTTTATTTTGTTTACCACTAAATATCAACATATTGACTAAATGTTTTCTGTTGAATGACCATTTTATAACTTCTTACATTGTTTTACAATCAGCAATTGTTTTGACCTTTTGGTCACAATTTTCAAATGACCAAAAGGTCAC
Source organism: Poecilia latipinna (assembly GCF_001443285.1). Lineage (NCBI taxonomy): Eukaryota > Metazoa > Chordata > Actinopteri > Cyprinodontiformes > Poeciliidae > Poecilia > Poecilia latipinna. Next base: position 175,772 of record NW_015112906.1, read on the forward strand.
TTGAAAAAGTACATTTTGTTTCACTGTAAACAAAATGTACTTTTCTAAACAGTACATTTAAACAGTGCAGCTGCCTTATATTTTGAACCATTAAACTATTTGCTTTGATATACAACTCTTAAACATTTCACATACACCCCTTTTAATATAACATAATGCTGTAAAATCTGAAAGAGAATTTTATTGTATTTTAATAACAGCACTTTAATTTTTCAAATGTAATTATCAGACATAAATAAAACGATTTTAACACTTTATTTAAGTTTTTATCTATAAAAAAATTGTATCAGTAGCATACTGGGAAACTGGCCTTTTCTGTATAACTGTACATTAACAAGTTTAGTTTAGAGAGCTTTATGATAGACCTATTATTTGAATGAATGTACCTGCAGCACCATGGACAGCACCATCTCAACAAGGCGCAGCTCTATTGGCTGCCCCTGGTGAACAACAACAAAGCCACGTGACCTCAGCAGCACGAGTTAGCCTGGTAGCACCAACCTGAGTCTCCTCCGGGTACAGTCCTCTGCACGCAGGGTACATACACTGCCGCTACGAAGGCGACCGTAGTCCCGGTCAGTATCCAGCCACCCTTCTGTTCCGCAAACATTTTTATGCGCTGTAAAATCCAGGAAGATGTCAGCCGTGTGTTGCTTAGCTAGCAAGTAACACTTAGCATGCCTCCACATTTAGAGCCAAGCATTTTAGACTGAACTCTGAGCTATTTCCTGTTGTTAACTACACAACCACACACGGACAACGTGTACCTAAGTTTATATTTTGTCTACATACATGGCTTTCGTCTTAAATGCATGATAATTAGCAAAGTTGAGGCGTTTTTGTTGCCTTGGATATAGCATCCGGGGGCTACACACGCCGTCTAGAAAACCTCGCGATATTACCGAACGGGAAGTAGTGAAAGGAAAAGTTATCAGAAAATCTGGAGATATAATCCTATCAGTGTTCGTGTGGCTCAAGAGACAGAAACAGCTGCTGTTACTGACTTTACTTCCACTCACATGGAGAAAAACGGTCAATTCATGATCTGTGTTTATTTATGTTTACTTATTCGACGGTCTTTATACGAGACTCCAGAAGCAAAATAATTTTTCATGTGTTTAATGCAGTGCATAGATATTTGAAAGATGCCTCATCTGCAATGTTAAAGTTATATTTATCGTTTTATTTGTTTCAAAAACACATCTGGCATTTTTAAATCCACACTTAAAGGCATCTATACAAAACATTGTTGCTTAGTCTGAGCCAAAAATTACCTATTTATTTTTCAAAAAAGGTTAATTTCCACACATGTGCTCTTTAGGTTTATCATAGGGACATTTATGTATATTGAGTTCCCATTTGCACTCCTCATCAGTATCTTAGAGTAATTATGCATGCAACACACAACTACCAGAATTTGGTACCCATGTTTGTGTTCATTGTGCGATGTCTAATGCACGCAGAGCCTATGTTATGCGTACATACATTAAGCTCCAAGTCCTATAGCAAGTTGATTGTTGGCATTGTTAGTGTGCTTTTTCAAGTTTTGATACTGTTTGGGCATGTTTGTCAGACTATCCAAGTGTCCAATTTTCAACCAGCAAGCTGTTGATTCTAGGTCAAATTTTAGAAGGTAGCCCTCTATTGTCTTTGTTCAATCAAGTCTGAGCAATGCACTTGTATCTCTGACAGTAAAACAGGCCTATAACTAAAAGGTTTCTTCAGCAGGGCTGTAAAGTGAGCTTAACAAAAGTATGGACTGAGAAGTTGCAGACAGAGTTAGAGATGAATGGCTGCTCCAAAATTGACAACTTTAAGCATAACTATTTGCAGGGCAAGTCAAATATTTAATGAGGATTAATTTGATGAAGCAAAGATTTGACGTAATTGGCCACAATAGCAAAAATAATGTTTTTAAGGAGTTATTGTGAGACTTTAAAACAAAAGAACATCATATTAACTGTGAAGTATGATAGTGGTAGCATCTTGCCAAGTTTCTCTATAACTTGCAAAGGATCATTTGCCCATTTATTAGAGTTGATGTGTGTATATATTTGAGCCTGCGCCGGTAATTTAGATGCTGTGTGGTTTTGGGAAATTTCTCTAAAAAAATTCAAACATTTTCACAAAATTCTTGTATTTAAAAATTCATTGAAGTTGTTTCTGAAATATAAATCCAGCCTAAAAACCAAAAATTCAGATTTCTCATTAATAAACCAAAATAAATGCAATATATGCGCGTACATGAGGAATCTATTCAAACATTTGACCAACACAGTATCACTGAAACATTTTGGTTAGTTTTACGTATTCAACAGCATTTCTTGACCCACAAACTGCTTAAGAAACAAACATCACATATATTTAAATTTAACTCCATACATTTATTGCAGCGTTTTAAAATCTCACTTTTTTTTTTTTTACTTTATTAAAGCTGCATCTTATTACAGTTACTCATTTTCTTTGACGCTACACCTGAAATGAGATACTCAGTCTCATAAGTGTCTCACAAGCGCCCATATTTCAGAGGTCAAGAGGTGACTGTACGTAAGAAATTGGCCTATTGAACTGATAATAATCCCGGCTCACCATAAATGAGTCTGATCCCCCAGTATGTTGAGCTCTCGATGAGGTGGAGTGGTGTCAGCACCTAACTAACTCTCCGATGGTTCTCTAATCCTCCTCTTCCTCTCGCCGCCACCCTCACTGTCTAATCAGCCTCCGACACGCACACATACACACACACACAGGCAATGCTCACATCCATCTGACACGCAGAAACCAAAGCACTCACCCTTCCTCAGACGGGGGGTTCGGTGATGGCTCAGCCCTCTCTTCAGTGTGATGTCACTGCTAATCCACGCTCGGTTATCCGCTGGGCTGCAGCAGCGGCGGCAGAGGCACGTCAGGCAGAGATGGGTGGGGAGGTTAATAAAGCACGTCATAAAGACTTCTATTTTCATTTCCTACATCATATGCATTAATGCTCAATAGAGGGCTAATATAGACACAAATGTGGAGTTCTGATAGCAGAGATAAAACACATTCATCGAGGCCTGTAGCTCCAGTTCAAGGCGCAGAGGAATCATTAGAGTCTGCTGGATTAAATCCACACACATTCCCCCCCTTGCATCCACAACATGCAAGGCCTTTTTTTTTTATTGATAGCTTGTCCAAAGAGAGGAATTACCCAAACAGTTGAAACTCTCATTCCATATGGCACCACACTATAACCATTAATAGCAACTGTGCTAAATTCATTATCTTTTCAGATTGTGTGCGAGGTGTATGATAATGTATGTGTGTGTTTGCATGGCAGTGTGTGTGATTAGAGAGTTGTAATGTTCCAGCTCTGGGGATTTATTGCATAAGATAAGAAAGGGCATTAATAGTAAATCGTGACGGTCCAGTGGAGCAAAACTGTCGGAGAGGAAATGCCGCCTTTGTCGAGACCTTTCTGCACTATCAACCAACACGTCGTTTTGTGATTTATTTATTTATTTATTTATTTATTTATTTATTTATTTATTTATTGCTAATGTTTCATAACAAACAGAAACAGCAGAGGGATGCATGAGCAAGTGGCTTACGAGGCAACCGAGTGAAATTCCATCTATTTGGTTCTGTATTTTCCCCTACTTACCCCATATCTGTTTTAATCTTACCTTAAGCATCCTTGAAATGAGGTGTAATCCAGTTAAGCCCTTTTGAATCTGCTTCAGAGCCATTTTACACCCATTCATCACCCCGCAAACATTCTCAGCTAAACACATGCTCTGGGTCCACGAGCCAAAATGTTCGTACTGGAGACACCAAAAGATTAAAACGCTGCACTATTTGTGAGTGCAAAAAGCCAACCAAACACTTTAAACCATGCAGCTGAGATTTGTCTCATTAGAAGGTGACGTTGAATAAGCACAACAATTACTCATCACCTACAGTATAGAAGGGTATTCTATAATGGATATGATTGGTGGGTACAAAAAAATTATGTAAATCCCAAATATTTGTGTTTCCAATTTCTAAATTTCAACCATGTGAGCTTTTTGAGGGCTAATTGATGCTCCTGCCTTCATTAAAAAGCAAAGTAGTAATACATTTTCGAAAAACTGAGTTTGGAAGATGTTTGAACGTCTTACAGAGCAGTGTTCAGTCTGGTATCTGAAAATTTAAAGTATTTGACACAACTGCAAACCTACCGAGACATGGTCATCCACCATAGCTTACAGGCCGGGTAAGAAATAAATACACAGTGATACCTGGAGCGAAATCTGGAACAGGCTGCAAAACTCTTGAGGCTGGAGAGAAGGTACATCTTCCAGCAAGATAATAACCATAAACATACAGTCAGAGTTACAATTTAATGGTGCTGATCAAAGGATAAGCTTGTGTTAGAATGGCCTAGTCAAACTACAGACATAAATCCATCTGAGGATATGTGACAAGACTTAATATCGTGAACACTTTTCATCCAATCTGATTTTTGACAGAATTGTCAAAACCGTAAATACGCGGGTGCCCAAAGCAATTATACATTAAGTCGTGTTGTTCCTGAAGGGTGTGAATACTTTTCCGTAGAACAGGTGGCAAACATTGTTATATGTGTGTCTGCTTAGTGGTTACATTCACTGACTTGTGAAGGGTGTTACTGTTTCCTTAGTAATAAAGATTAAACATGAAAACTTTTGCAAGGTTCGATTTGTGTCAGTGCAAAGGACAAAATGGCTCCGTCATCTGCGGAGGACTTTTCAAATGTGTGCTTTTGAAAGAGTTAAAAAAAACAACAACAAAAAAACACACACACACGCACACACACCTAATCATTCTATTATTGTGGATAAAAAGGTCCACATAGTGAGGCCTTGAACCAGCGAATGAGACTTCAGACAGATTAATTCTCCTTTGTGATCCTGTTCTCATTACAGGAAGCTGGGGACTCAAACACACATAATAACAGGGCTGACTGCTGTTCCTTTGTAACATGTGGCTACCTAAATGATCCTAAATAAGATAGATGACAGGGATACGGCAATTCATAATCTGTGTTTTGCACAATGGAGTATAATAGTCTGTAGAGAACAAGGGACAACACACAGAGCTCACGTTTCCATGGCCCAGGGCAGCACACCTCGTCGAGAGCAATTAAAATGAGAGGATTCAATTTTGTCAAACACCAGGAACCTCAGATAAATCGTGTATCTCATTTTCCAGCGCGGGATACTCCCTCACATCGGCGCTATCATGTTTGTTACGGTGTTTTTTAAGACACAGCTGGCCACAGAGCTGGTGAAATCACCCCCTTTCGCCGTTTCCTGCTAATCCCAATCATTTCTGGGAGACCCGGTGGTGGAAAAACGTCAGAGTCCGAGTACGCGGCGACTCAACGGCGGCCTCAAACAGGAAATTTAGCCTGAGCAGAAAAGAGGAGGGGAGGGGGACAGAGCAAGACAGCACGTCGCTGCGTGGTTTCCATGTGGGAGAAATCCACTTACATTAACTGATAAAGATTTAATTAACACCAGACTCTGCAATTACTCCATAATTAAAGTCATTTGGCCCCTTGTTTGGATGAGTAGGCAAGACGCCACATGCACCTCTGTAAGAGCAGAAGACCAAAAACATGACATGAGGTGCTCAAAGAGGAACCGCTTTAATGTTTGAATTTAATGCTTGATTTTCCAAACCTCTGCTGCCCACCATATGTTCTGGTGATGTACTCGTTTCTAGTTATTTGTCTTTTATTCAGAAACTCATTTGTTATTCATTGAGATGTAATAAGCTGAGTGGCGAGAGTACAAAGCATCATCAAGAACCACATGAAATAGTAAATAAGTGTGATGTAATCATAATCCTCTTCAAACGGCACCGCATACAGCTTCTGATTGTCTTATTCTATAGCTAGAAAGAAATATATGGATTCTGAAACAAAACATGAACACTTTTCTTGTCCAACATTAAGACAAAAACAACAGGAAACCCGGTTCGCTTACAAACAGCGAATACGTTGCAAGCCTGAAACTGTGAGAAATCAGTAGCAACCTAGGCTTGGGTTGTATGTATGTGCCCTGCAGAGGATTGTGAGGGGAGCTGAAACAGTCTTAAACATTTTATCCTGGATAGAGTTCCTAGCTCCTGCAGGATCAGAGCTCCTTCTCAGATCCAGAGTGTTTTATCTGAATTATTGATAGATAAGTGTTTTTAAGACTGCATACTAGTCTGTTTTTTATAGAATTACATAATGTTCTGTTTCTTTCATATGGTCCATTGTGTCTTGTAAATGTTACGTTTCTATCAGATTTAGGACTGGACTTTGACTGAACCAATCTAGCATGAATATACATGATGTTTAGAACTGCTGTCTTTCATTGCTGTCCAGTTTAATTTTTTATTTTTTATTTTACAACTTCTAACAGGTTTTCTGTTACAAGTTATAAGTTAAGACCTTGTCTTATCTGTTTTCTAAATCCACTCCATATCTTTTGTCATACTCCAAACCAACGGCTCTGAGTCCTGGTCCTTAAGACCTACTGTCTTTCTGGTTTTACCTGTTTCCCAGCTGCTATGGATTCAGTGAATGGAAGTTTTGATTCTTCAGCACTGATTGGCCTGCAGAGGAGACGTTCCTGTCATTTGAATTAGATGTGCTGGAAAGAAATGACAGTACACCCCTAGTGACTGGATTTAGTGCAATATCTAAAATAATATATATTTTTTTCTGTTTTCAAAAAGAAAGAATGCTTAATCATGATTTATATCAGTTTTCTGTGAGAATATAACCAAACCAAGTAGAAAAAGTAAGAAAAATAATTATGCTAAATTACTAAACAGCTCTAGCTCGTGTGCATTTATAAACAGCAGCATCAGTCCTGCATGCAAACTTTCTCAATAAAAAAAGAAAACCACCACTATTCCACTATATTTGCATAACCCTGCCCTGCTTAAGGCAGAGGAGTCACTGAGTGATCCCAAAATTAGCATGCTGTCACCTTCGCCGTCTCTTCTGTCATTCAGCAAAACAGGCAAGTGTGCAGACATGTGAACCCATTTCCCATCTGCTGGAGAAATGTTAATCAGGACGCATGCCACCGCACAGCTCCAGTCCTCTCCCAGCGCCGAACCGACATGCAGTGTATTTAAATCGCTTTCATGTGCCCTTATTATAGAGGGAGATGGAGTCAAATAAGAATGATTGGAAATGTCATTGTCAGCATCTTGTGTTGCTTTTTCTTTTTTAAGGGAATGTAAACATAAAAGGCGAAACATGGCAAACCTCTATATGTATACATCTGGCATTTCTTGGGAACATGACAGCAGTTAAACGGGGAATAAAAGCACTCCGTAATTAAATTAGCTGTAAAAGCCTTGAAAATGCAAAAGATTCATCTGTAATACCTTTAAATATACAGCTGACATGCATCTCCTTTAGTTGCGTATTTGCAGGATTTTTAGTCATGTGCAGATAATTCTCTTTTTCTTGTTTCTAATGTATTTATGTGATGAATTTATGCGCACATAAAAACTTTCATCTCTTTGCTGCGGCTGTTGGATGCCTCAGGGCGCAGTGCCAACAGCTCTATTGTTGAGGAAACAGTGCCCTCCTGTGGCCTCTGTAGGAAATGCGCAGCAAGGAAAACGGATTCTCATAAAACGAAGAAATGTGCAGAAAACAAACTTCAAGAAAATTTTTTTTTTTGGCTTATCTGTAATAAAAATATCCTGATAGAGTTATCAACATGTAGAGCCAGCACTCGCAAGCAAGATAGTAGGTACAATCACAGACGCATGATGAAACACATGTGTAAGTATGATTAAACATTACTGCTGTGTTGGCTGAGTGAACACGGCACAGACATCTGGAGTTCAAAGGCGAGGGCTGAATAAGAAAACCAACAAATCTTCTTCAAATGCACACGGCCCTTTAAATCAGTGGATCAAATGCCCCGCAGCCCCCCGCCATTAACCACAAGTATAAAATACAAACTGACAGTCAGAGAAAGAAGCCCAACTCACTCCTGTTTGTTATTTAAAAAATATTTTTATTCTTTGCAAAGGAGGCAACAGGAGCTTCGGTGTGTTCTATGGCTTGTGTACAGAATTCCTGCAGGGGAAAAAAAAAAAAAAATACAAATTTCATAGAACGAGCCCTTGGGAGAAACTGCAAGCCCCACCCATGTTTACCGAGGAGGAATGTTTGAGGTGGCTACGCTGCAGCTGTTACAGAATACGGTCTCAAGCAATGGGCACAGTGTTTGAGCTTAAAACTGTTAGAGGGGAATGCTACTGTACAGTTCCAGGCTTAGTGCATCACCCTGCGCGGCAGTTACATGAAATGAGCCGAAACCAAGAGGTTTCTTAGTGGTATGAAGTAGAAGTAGTGCTGCTGGTATTTGTGAAGAATTACAAGAATGTTTAGATGGTTTCTCTGTGGAAAAATCCCAAATGATAAAAAAAAAAAACAAAAAAAAAAACATTGATTTCCCCCCCACCCCTCCCTTGTAGGGATACCTGAATTCATTTTATTCTTTATGTTTCAGCCTGGAAGTTTACTTGAATGCAGTCAACATCCCACCGTCTTAATGCTCTACTACAAGCGGAACTGATGAGATTTTCACATGGGAACAGTGTTTTCAAGCCATTTCTCCCCGATTCTTCTGTTTTAGTTCCTCTGCTACTTTGTTCTGGACGACTTGACTCAGCTGACCACAACATCATTTGCTGAATTTGGCATAAAGCAGGATAACATTGTTATTCCAGACAGACAGGGTTCCTACACGTTCTTCCACTTTAAAACTCAAAAAAAGAGTTAGATTATCAAAAATCTCGATGTCGGATCAGGTCAGACAGTTGGGTCTAAAAGTTTAATGTGATTTACTAGTTGTTGTTTTTTTTTTCTTCCAATTTGAGGTTTATTATCAGCAATACTGAAGCAATACAAACTAAAAACTGCACAGTCACTCTCGTAGCCGAAAATATATTTTATCTATGTGATTTGCACATCTGATCCTGATGCAACAAACTCCAAACTTTTTTGCAGCAAAACTGTAAGTTTCGATTTTGACAGAACGGGTTATCTCAAGTTGTTATCTCAATCGTGTAGTGACACTATTCATTTCTCATTGCCTTAAAATAACAAGACAAATCAAAACTGAAATACCTAGTTTGTTTTTGACACTGATGATCTGTTATCTCAAAATCTTGAGAGAAATAAATATTAACTTTGTGTCAGCAATTTTTTCGTTTATTTCTTACCACAAGATTACAAGGGTGTTAGTTTTCTAATGTTATAAATGACATGACTGAGACGATCAGGTTTTGGTATTTTTGTTGGTTTTTCAAGATAACGTCTCCTCCAGTTCATTTTGTTTTGGTAATGGAAGCCGAATGACTTCTTGGGTTTTTCATTCTTAATTTATATTAATCATAACTAGACCTCGACCTAATTTTATTCCCACAATAGTGGTTGCATTATCCCAAAATATATATATTTTTTTTTTAGATTATCTCAAGATAAAACTTGATGTTCATTTTGTAACAATATACAGTTTCGTTATCTCTCTGTCTTAATGAACCTTTCATTCATCTCAAAATAATGAGATATTATTACTATATTGGAAAACACTAAGCCACCATGATACATTAAAAGTTGGATTTTCTGAAACAACAGATACATGTCAACTTAGAAATCAGAACAGTCACGTTAGCAGTTGGTTCTTATCGCAAGAAAATTATTTTTATCTAACAAAAATAGGAGATGGTCAGCTTGTAAACTCTAAAAATTAAAAATAAAATGAGTTGTGAGGACGTACGACTACTTTTTATACATCTCAAATTTACTCCGCTTTCTTTGAGCGAGTTATAAGGAATTCATATTCTTGTTGTCTGGCAAGTGGAACGTGGAGACAGCGGTTTTCCATACTGATTTGGCTCCACACTTTTTCACTTTAAAAGCTAATTCGACACTTTCACCGTCTTCGGGAGGGTGTAGGAACCCTGCGCTAAGGTACAGAACAGACTGTGCTCTAATCCCAACCTGTCAGTGGTCAGTCATTGCAGGAGTTTGGGTTCACAGGATCACTTTGGATCACTAAATCGGTGGCCGCTCCCGTCTTGCATTATAATCTCACGATGCCACTGAGAACGTGGCCAGGGTTTAACAGCCTTGGATCGGACCCAGTACAGGATAAAGCTAACAGCAGTGCAAAGCTGATCAGCAACGTGGGTGTCAGTTGTAAAGCCAAAATGTCACATTTGACTGTGAGCGGGCCTGACATTAACTGAGAAAGCAGGTCATATAATTAGAGCGCCAGCAGAAAGGAGTCGGTGGATTCCCACACCATCATTCTGAAACCCGGTGACCTTCTTTTAATTCCTGCGACATCTCTGCTGCTAGCAGTTCGGGTTGGCATGTGAGATCATAACAAGCGGTCGGGGTGAAATGATGCAGGGCCACACAGTCCGACCTACCCACACACACGCACACACCCACACCTAATTACACATGCATTCATTCTCACACACATTATATATGAAGGAGAAAAATATATTAACATTTGGGTTACAAAACATTCCAACAGCCTCAGTGTAGTAAAGCACACGTGGGTTGTCTCCTCTTCCTTTCCCTTCCACAAAATATATATATATATATATATATATATATATATATATATATATATATATATATATATATATATATATATATATATATATATTTTTTTTTTTTTTTTTTTCAATTTTTAATAAAAAAATTTCCAATTTGTTTTATCGGGGTTTCAGGCCATGGATTTTATTTTTTTT
>NW_015112906.1:189620-196204 GCF_001443285.1 Poecilia latipinna
AAATATATATATATATATATATATATATATATATTTTTTTTTTTTTTTTTTTCAATTTCTAATAAAAATATTCCCACTTTGTTTTATCGGGATCTCAGGCACTGGATTTCATCTCTGTACAAATCAAAGTTTGTTCGGTGAATGGAAGCCACTTCTAGCGAGTTACGTGATTTGGATGCCATTAAGAGTTTACCACCAAGAGGAACGATTGGAGGCATTTTTTTGTTTGTTTTTTTTTTTTTTGGGCTATTTAGCCGTTAAACCCCAAAGTTCCTTCTGGCTTTTCTCCCAGCCAACAGTCCAGCTGTCTGGCTCTGTGAAAGCTCCGTCCCATCAGAAACTAAACAACTGTTTCCTTTCCCAACAGACCCAAAGACACCTGGTAGGAGAAAAAAGTCATTCGTTTAAGAGACTTTCTGTAGCAATCTGATGGTAGTGTTGCGAAACACCCTGACGACGAAGCCTTGCATAAAACAACTGGTTGTCTGGACAGAGCACTCTCTGACTCCGTCCGAAAAGCTCCTAAACAATCTGTAATGGCTCCCTGTTGAACAGGATCCACGTAAACGGCCAAAACTCAAGCAAACTCATTCCATTTCGAGGCTGGTTTGCATAAATGACGCACGGGTTTTATCTGATCGGTTTCCCAGAACGTTCCGGCAGCAGGGATCCTCGGATCAGTCCACCGGGCCCTGGAAGATCAGCTTGGACCAGCCCTGAGAGGGGCCGAGCTGCGTGGCACAGAAGGGGCAGGCGGCGTGGAACGCGTGGGTGCCGTGGGGCAGAGGGATCTCCGACCAGTACTTGACCGACTTCTCCGAGCACACGTGTCCACACGGCACAAAGGCGTGAGTGGGCGCGCCCGTGTCCACGTAGAAGGCGGGCTCGCAGCCCAGCCACAGCGGGACGTAGGGTCCCACCACCCGGCACATGGGGCATTCCCGCTGGGTGTTGGGCTCCCGCTCGGAGCGGTGGCCCCAGTTGTGGTAGCCGTGCACGTGCCCGCACGCCAGGTAGACCCACGGCTGCTTGTCCTCCAGAGAGGAGAGGGCCCGACTGCGCTGCATACTGGGGAAGGCGAGCGTGTTGAGACCCACGGGGCACTGGGGCCGTGCCGCGTTGATCTCCTGCCTCAGGGCCTCCAGGTGCTTCTGGGTGGGAGTGTGAAAGAGACCCTCTGCGGTGCGCCACAGCAGAGTGGCCCCACACAGGTCCACCAGAGAGCCGTCCTGCAGGACGTTACTCTCATTCTCCACCTGGAAAAAGGGAGACTGATTTAAGTTCGACAAAATTACACACAGCTGTTCAGTTACATAAAAAATACCTAATAAAACCTGTTAAAGATTTAAGACTGCGCTGAATGTTTGCTACCTTCCCTGCTTTCTAGCAGAACAATGACGCTAAACGTGCAGCCTGAGCCACAACTAGAACCTCTACATCAGTGGTTTAAGGTTTTTGCGCTTAGGGCCAAAATCACTCAGGGGTCATACTTTTCCTACTTAAAAATGCTGTGTAATTTTATTTTATTAGAAATCTTTCATTTTTCTGATTGAACCATGCAATATTTTCATGAAACAAAGTACAAGACAACAATTTACTGAAAACGGTCTCGGATGTTTTTCTTAATAAAGGAAAGGTGTATACGTTGCTAACTGTTTTGTTAGAAAGTTTTCTGTTTTGTTGGTTTGATTTTCAGTGTAATCTCAGGAACAGAGACGGGAACTTTCTTCAAAAATCCTTGATGTCTTTTGCCAAGTTTAATGGCTGAGTGCTCAAGTCTGTTGAGTCAGACTTCAACGATATTAAAATCAAAGTAAAAAAGCATGGCTAATAAAAGAAAAAAAAAAATTGTTGTACTAAATATTTTAGGTATCATCATAAAAATGTATAAATATATCATCATAAAAAATTGACCCTCTAACCTTATTAGCTTAGACGGTCAAATTTGTACCATTCTTAATCTGCGGGCCGAATAAAATTATTCCAAGCAAATTATTCCTTTATGTTGGTCTAACATAAAGTAGCCATAATAAAACATAATGTCATAATAAAACTCATGAGATTTAAGTTTGCAGCTGTTGTATGTAAACACACCAGTTTTCCTGGGGTCTGCGCCGAGCGGGTCTCTCTCAGAGTGTAGACATCTCCGCAAACGGAGATCTCTCTCCAGACGCCGGGCTTGGACTCTTCCATAAAGCCTCCTTTAGGGTGCATTACAAGCACCCCATTGGTCGTCAGCCCATCCATGTGGCCATCAGGGTTCTTCCACTTTGCTGCTTTTTCCTGGTGCAGAAATAGTATTTTATTATATTAAAAGAATACTTCCGTCCCCTGAACTGACGTAGAAGTTCACGAAACCCCTTAAATCAATAGCAACTAGTAATTACCCCGAGGAAGATGTTTTTGGAGGAGTCAAATCCGGCCGCATAGATGCGAGCAGTGTAAGGGGGGCTGCGCTCGCAGACGACTCTGCAGGCGAAGCGAGAGATGGTGCTCTGGGTGATCTGAGTCTCCTCTCCATCCTGGCCTCCCGCTACGGTGTCAGTAACCACAAAATCTATGGGATTTTCCGTGGACCGTCCAATCTGCACAACAAATCGTTCATTCAGCTCATTGAAGCCCTCAATAAAGTTTACAATTTCAAAACATATTTACCCCTGGAATTAGGAACGAGAAAAATAAACACTGAACATGATGAAACTGAGAAATTGATTGTTTTTGAAAGCTCAACGTCGGCTTGATGTTAAAAGCAGGTTTCAAAAGCGTCGGGCCAGAGGCACCTTTACTACCGTGTTGCGTCACCTCCGTCTCCACTAATGCCGGAGTAAACATTTGGGATGTAAGCAGGCCAATTCACGCAGAAATAAAAGCAAAGTGTTTTCACCATTCTCGCTTGATTCAGGATTTCAGCGGCAATCAAATAATCCTGTTTGTTAGCGTCTAAAGGCGCAGCAGTTCGGCGTGGAAATGAACATTCATCAAACAAACTCGCTTCTCTGCACGGCATAGCATGGCATTCTCGTGTGGAAATAAAATTTTACAACCGGTGTTCTTGTTCAGTTTTAGCACTGACCTTCTGGTTACCCATGCTGCTCTAAAACACAACCAAACAATAACAGGAAATTACTTTAGGAGAATACACCAGTCAGTTTATATGAGGGCTTTGTAAACTTTTTCTCTTGTCGTAATTTTATGACTTTATTCTCGTAATTTTATTTATTTTGTTTCTTTCGTATTTTTCTTTAGTCAATATGCTCTGAATAATATCTTTTTATTTCATAAATATGGTAAAATAAATGTTTTAATTGTTTTTGTTTGCTCTAAAACATAAAATTAGATGTATAATATATGTGTCTTTACTTAAACGTAGATTGTGGTTAGTGTTCTGCAGCTCTAGAAAGGGAGAAGGAGCTTTTTGGACGATAAAAGCCGCCGACCCCTCCTCCCAATAAATTCCCAGTAATAATAGACTGAAGTGTTTGGTTGTGAAGTGGTGGAAAAGTTCAAGGAGTATAAATATTTTTGCAAGCCACTCTAACTTCTATTACAGGCCACCAAACGTGGAGCCGTGTAGCGACTTTGAGACAGAAATCATGGTGTTTATATTACAGGCCCACCCGGCGGACCCCACCCGCCCGGCTCCTCAGCCTCTCAGAGGCTCTTTTTATAACATGTTACTAACCTGTAGGCGACTGACCTTTTCGTGTTCCTGTCTCAGCTCCGCTTTTAAACGTGCTGCTGCCGTCAGTCTCAAAATTAGCATCCGTTTATTAAAAACGCGGCAAAACTGTCTCAGTTTCAGATTCAGATGGCTTTGTGCTGCTTCAAATAAAACACTGGGAAATCCTGAGATAGTGCTCCCAAAAACCACACACTAAACGGAAAGATTATTATATTTTGTGAAAGGGGGGGCGGGGCTAGTTGGGGGTAATACGTCTTCAAACTTAGCTTTAAGCATTGCATCTGAGTGATGAAGAGGAAACCTGAGGTAGAAATAAGCATTTCCTCTTTCATTTCGTCACTTTTCTTCTCTGAGAACTTCAAAAATCCTTCGTTTGTGAACGTCTCTTGTTTTGTGAAACTCATTTCGCCCCTCTTTCGAACTTTCCAATAAAGTCTGTATTATATATATTTTTGCATTATGTACTGGCTTTCGAATGTAAGAAAAAAAAATCTTTTGCCTCGTCACTGAGAGTTTTAAAACAAACATTTTAAACATTACTATGTCTTTTTCTAACATCATTTCCAAATGTACAAGCTTCTAATTAAAACATGGGAGATTTAGATGCAGCCTCCTTTACAACCAAGCACGTAATTAAACAGGGCGTTCACCTGAAACATGTCTGTGTCTTTATCATGGCTGTACTCCACCACCACCGTCTGGTGCCTGGACAACGTGTAGGAGATGCTGTGTTGGCCTTTACAGTTCACAGCCTGGAAGAAGACGACACATTTCAGACTTAGGACTTGGTTAATACACATTTTAGATGCGAAGGTTCCAGACTTTTCCATATTCAGTCTTTCCAGATTCCCCAAACCTTCTGGTTCATCTTACAATGTAAAACACTGGAAAGGCTTTAAATACGGAAGCTGTGAATAGCAGAAACTGGAGGTGAGTAATTACCTCCAGTCAGCAAGGATAAAAAAAGCAAAACTGACAGACGTATGTTAGGAAAGAAGGTAGGGCTGTAGTGATACAATAATCTCACGATGCAATACGATACACAATATTCTGCTCCTGATACAATATGTATTGCGATATTCAGCAAACGATACAATTCAATACAGTTTTGCGTTATTCTATAAGATTTTAGAGGGACAGAGTGATTTTGGTGACATTTTGTGACTGTTACAGAGTTGGATTGAATTAATTTAACTGAAAACTGATTAAAAGCACCAACTGCACAATACCTGGCTCTGGTTGGACATGGACACAGACTTAATGAATCAAAGAAGTGGTGAGAAAATATGTTTCTTTTAATTGAAACAGTACAAACTGTAGCTTACATGCATTTGTAAAGTAAATAAAGTGCACCAAGTACCTGCTCTGAATAGTTTGATACCTTTTTAACCTTGACACTTAACATCTGAAGGAATCACTCTAAGCCTGATGACCTAATCACTCTCCCTGCGAAGCAAGCAGTGAGTGAGCAAGGTGACAGTTGGATGCTACGATACTTGCGGATGATTATTGATTTTTTCCAGGAAAGAAAATATCGATATATATCGCAAAATCGATATTATTACTCAGCCCTAAAAGAAGGACACAATGAAGGCAGGACAAAACATGTTAGGCATTCGGACAGTCTGGAAATACAAAAAATATTTCCATGTGATTTTATTTTCATACTGAGCTAGAACTGGAAAATATAAAGATCTAAATCCAAATGTTCCTAAACTGCATTTGATGATAAAACGAATCCTCATCACCATCCTTAGGTGTTTTATTCGTGCTTACATTTTAATCCTTTCTCTGTTGTTCATTTTTGTTCCATATGTCTTAAAATGTTTTATTTCTCTGTGGTCAAAGATGTTGCCATATAAGTTAATTTTCTTTGTGTTGAGTTTCTTAGTTAATTTTTTGTTAATGTTCAGTTGATTTACACTCATGTTAAAATCACACAGAATATAGTCGACTTCTGAAGGCAACTGATTGCACTGAATTTCATTTGTGTGTATCGGGATAAAGGGGGAACAAATGAAATTTTTTTTTTCATTTGTAAAGTTGAAAATTATGCAGCAGTGTTTCTTCCACTTAACTATGCACCACTTTGAGTTGGTCTATTAATTAAAATTCCCATAGAATACTTAAGCTTGTGGTTTTAATGTGGTAAGAAGTGAAAAGCTTCATGGGGTATGAATACTTTTGCCAGGCACCGCATCTGAAACTTACTGCCTTAATTCACAAAGAAGTGAATCCTTTTACTTTTACATCTTGTTTGTGGCTTCAATACCACCAGTCATTTACAGGAACAGTGCCACAAAATATCCTTGCGCAATCCCTCCCTCCACTCCTGCTAGCTTTACGACGGAGGAAACCAAACCAACGCCAGTACTGAGACACAAACCGTTCAACAAATGAGAGCCATCCAGCGGTGGAGCTGTGCATACTTTCGTCCTTGTTTTTTTTTTTTCCCTCTTTACAGACAAAAAGTACAACAAAAAAATTCCTCCAATTTATTGCACAATTTCTTTATTGCATTACCTTAAGTTGCACAGTGCGGTACAAATTCCTGGAACAGGAACAGAGAAAAGCCTGTAAACTCACACTCCCATGACAGTGACCATAAACTGCCCGCTGGCCCTCGGTTAGCATGAGCTCGCCAAGCGGCTGATCTGCCAGTCAGCGCGCTGAGGGGAGGGCGCGTTAAGGCCCAAAAAGCAGCTCTCACCAACACTTAAACACATGCCACCATCATCCAGCTCTTATCTGCAAATGCCATTTCCAAAACAACCCCCCACCCCCCATCCCTCCTCCTTTCCTATTTTGTCACGTGCGGGGAGGGAAAAAGGGAGAGAGACAAAGTGGGTCACCGGAGCCGCAACGCTCTGCTGTAACTTCAGACACAGACGGGGGACAAATG
>NW_015112906.1:199783-200398 GCF_001443285.1 Poecilia latipinna
TGGTAGCCCTACAGCCCTGCAGCAAAGTTTTACCCATTGTCAGACTTATCCCTTTATTTGCCTCATCAGCAGTGGTGGGAAGTAACGAAGTACAAGTACTTCGTTACTGTACTTAAGTACAGTTTTCGGGGATCTGTACTTTACTTAAGTAGATTTAATAATGGATACTTTCTACTTTTACTCCACTACATTTTACAGTATCTGTACTTTCTACTTCACTACATTTCTACAGAACCATCGCGTTACTCGTTACATCCACGTCGCATTGAGCTTTTTGTATGTTAAAATGTGACGTTCAGGGACTTAAGGTGGCGCCGTAAAATCCAAGCAATGACTGTCTGTTGTCACCCATCGCCTCCACCTTTACTGGCACGCGGAGCTCCAGACATGCGCAGTGGTGGATATCCGTCTAATCGTCAGTAATAGCGCTGCATAAACCATGAGATATGGTGACATGTAAAATCAGCAACGCTTCGCTTTCACAGACGGTGGGGACTTCGTGCAACTTTTAGCGTTGCACGAAGGAAAGCTTAAAAGGTAAGATCTGTGGACGTGATGCTAGCAAAGCTAGCTGTACTGACTGAGACACATGCTGCATCTGCGATGAAAAAAAAA
>NW_015112906.1:205039-292435 GCF_001443285.1 Poecilia latipinna
GGACAAATGTCATCATCGCCGCAAACAAACGCTGCTCCACCTGTTCGGCAGCTAAAGGAAAACGAGCGCTTGCACAAAAAAAAAAAAAAAAAAAAAAAACAGAAAGACGAGTAAAAATAACCGTGTTCCCCCTCGACTTGAGTCAAAATAAACTGCAGCGAGTCGAAGGCTGGCAGCGGCATCATGCGAGCTTCTCAATATCTGTCATGAACACCAGCGTGTGCACAGACATGTGAGCGTTCCCGTTCAGCCACCGGGCATTCTCGGTTCATTCGTAGGCTGCACCGTTGGGGAGCGTGAGCGGCGCTGGCAAGACCGCTCCAAACAGGAGAAAAAGATGGCTTCTTTCATCTGACTCCTTCAGTGTTTGATATATTTAATCACTCCATTGGCTCGGCACCTTGTTTGTCTCTCGCAGATGGTTATTTTTGACTGTACGTGCAGCTGGGAGTGGAGGAGGGCTGGCCGACTGCGACAACATCCTCCGCTCGCTCAGCACTAATAATCCCAGGCCTGGTAACAGGGTGGCAAAGAGGAACAGAGGTAAAAGAGGAAGAACGTCGCAGCAGTTCCCATACTCAAAACGCCTCCAACAGACACCACTTATTGTTCTTTTAAAGCCACAAACAATGCAGCCTACATTTCTGAGAAATGATATTCCATCACAGTTCACATTGCCTTTGCAAAAGTTACACTTCATCACATTTCCAGTGTATTTCCCTTAGAATTTATAACCTACATAAAGTAGTGAATAATTGTGGAAGAGAAAGGACAACAATGCATTATTTCATGTTTGTATTTACCTAATTAGTAAACAGAGTTCACCTGTGTGTAATTTAATCTCAGCATAAAACCAGATGTTATGTGAAGCCCTCAGAGGTTTGTTGGCAAACATCAGCGAACACACAGCGTCATAAAGCAGGGTCAGGTTAGGAAACAATTTCCCACGCTTTGAACGTCTCACAGAGCACGGTTCAATCCATCATCTGAAAAATAAAAAAAAGAGACTGGCACAAAAACAAAGCTGCCATGGAATGGCTCTCCACCCAAACCAAACCAACAACCGTGGGTCGAGGCATCACGGCATCTCCGGAGGAGCTGCAGGAATTCACAGCTTAGGTGGAGAATCTGCTGTTTTGAGTTGAATAAAATTGGAGTTTATGAGGGAGGGACCAAAATAAAACCAATGTGGATGGAGTCAGACGCAGAGCAGCCGCATTTTTACCGGGATTCTCTTCGGAAACTTGATTGAACTGAATTTTATTTAGGGGTGTCAAAGTAAACCAGTGGTGTCCAAACTTTTTTGTGACCTGGGCCAAAATTGCCAAGTCAAAATGTTTGGAGGCCTAAAATTTTTTGAAAAACTAAAGAAATAAGACACATTTTATTGTGATGTTTTCTTGTTAGCATGCTGAAAAAAATTAAACTTAGTGTTCAAAATATTGATAAGAATAGGGTGGTTGGAGATTTGTAGGAAATGGGTTTCTGCAAATCTTTGTGGATCAAAACATTGTGGATCAAAACACAAAAAATATACAATACGTAAATATTTTGGAGATCAACTGTTTTCTATTTTCTTGGCCTGGGAAATGATTTTTTTTGCCTATTTCTTGCAGTTAAAACAGGATTCAGGTCACTCTTTCTGAAAACACTTTCAAGACTTAGCAGAGTTCAACAACTTGATAAAAACATTTGGGTATAGAGTCTGCTTTCAAGTAAAAGTCCTACTTATTATCAAATTTAAAAAATAAGACCAAGGTGTGGATATTAAAAAGTAAACATGTGTTTTGCTCCTCATGTTTAAGGATTTTAACTTGCCAGTAAATAAATTCTCCACTGCATCAGTCATCCGTGCTGGCAGGTTAAATTTGAACCACTATCAAACTGCAGTTGGGAGCCACAGAAAAGAAGTCCAGGGGCCGCAAATTGGCCCAAGGGCCACACTATGGGCATCCCAGGATTAAAGGGAACTGAACTAAATTTTATCACGTATGATCTCTAAAAAACAGACTGAGGTCCGAGGCTGTAACCTGACAAAATGTGAACAAGTTCAAGGAGTACAAATCCTTTTTTTTAAACCACTTCTTCCCAACATTCAGCTATAAAGTTCCGTCTCTGTTGTGAAAAGGCCTTTCTCCCAGAAAGAAAACCTTCTGAGCAGATACCAGGAGTCACGTTACACAAGGTGACAGAAACCTGAACCTGAGAGCCTTTGGTCGGAGAGCTAAAGCGAGAACAAACGTCTGAATAACAGCAGAGAAAAGCAGCTCCTTGTTTAACGGCCTGGCTCTGGAACCGAGAGGAGGAATGCGGGAAGGGAAACATGTTATCCTGGCTCTCTGGTGTGAAGAGAAGCAATGAGGCCCAGCTAGGAACTATGGTTATTGAACTGGAAATGTCAACACAATGACCAGGGCCAACAGCATCGTACATTCAGGTTCCATGAGGGACAGAGAACAGGAAACCGTGCTGCCGAAAGACTCTCCCTTCACTTTAACTCCACCAGATTCAGGAGAAAAACAACGTTTCACACCTTCATTCATACATATTTGGTCCAAAATACACACCATTCACAGTGACAGTGTGTTCATTAAGTCTTAAGTCATCTTTTGTTCTGTACCTTGCTATCCTGGGGTGTGTTGAGGATGTGCACGGTGCTCGGCTTAACACCGTTGGCTTTGGTCCTCTTCAAAAGCGCAAATCTGCTTTTCCGTCTACCCCGATCTCCATTGGGCAGAGAGCCATTGTACCTGTCACAGTGGGGAGGTGGGGGTTAGGACGGGGTGGAGAAAAGGACAGCATTCACAGTTATTTTTTTCCCCCTCTGGATAAAAAGCCATTTTTTTGCAGCTCCAAAAAGATGTGTGTAATGAGATTTGCAGGCAAAATTCTTGTAATCATATAAAAAGTACACATGGAGATTTAGAAACATTTGCGTGCTTTGAATGGGAGCTTTTCCACGCATTACATCACTGGCAATCTAATACACCATATTAGTAATCTAAGCGTCACCTTGGATAATGTCTCTTATTACATAATGCACTCTGGTGATTTCACTGAGTGGGGCTGCGTAAAGTGCAGCTACAAGCAGGAACACATTTTAAAATGTGCAGACTGTGTGGCAAACTGAGCATATTTTAACAGAATTACATAGAAAGCTACTAGGGCTAAAACGATTAATTGGATCAATCATGATTAATCGATTATTGAAATAATCGGCAACTAATCTAGTAATTGATTAATTGTTTACTGGAGAATACAAACACTAAATAAAACATGACATTTTGTGAAAGAACAACACCCTCAGAGCAGTAATTAAGCTGAAGCTATACAACAAATGTATACACTGCATTGAAGATAAGAAAAAGCCTTGCTTGTCTGTAAATACGGTCTACCAGGAGCTCATGTGACAGTTTTAGGTTCACCTGGTTCAAACTGTGTAAGAAGAAAAACTTGTTAAGCATCTTTTTTCTATCCAGTTATTAATTGGCTAATCAAAAAAAGTAGTCAACAGATGATGGTAGAAGAATTTTTTTGGCTGCAGATGATTCCTTTTGCTACCAACAATCGAGCGTACACTAAAGAAATGCTGTTATTGCATTTTTAGGCAATGAAATGTTTATTTTCTTATGTAAAAAAAGGAATTAAATTATTTGTTCTTTTGCATCTTTTAATGTATGAACAATGTTGTATAAAGAAGGCTTACATGATTAAATGAAAATCTGCACAATATCCCAACTTTTTATGCGATCAATCGATTAATCGTCAGAATAATTTTAGATTTGACATGATTTGAGAGCCTTTACTCAAATCCACAAGCTCTGTGCTTCCTGATCCCTTCACACCAGATTCCAGCTTCGCCCCTTCTGTCCAGAGCAAGGCACCTCACCCAAGCTCCTCCTCATGAATGGAGGAGCCCTTTCCGGTGGGACTGATCCACTTTCTGTCCACCAGCTGGTTCCTACAGCTGGGTCACCCCATGCTTTACTCCCATCCAACACGCAGACCTTCTGCTCACACCCGCACACGTAACCACGGAGCGCTAAACAGCCACACCGTCTAGCAGAAATATTTACATCCAACGCCCCAACTTTGCATAGCAGTTCATCTGAGGGAAGAGGTTCAACCGGCCGCGCCATGATGGGACTCCTCTCGTCTTTGTTACAACATAAAGGCGACAGAACCTCCTTCGCCTCCTCCCTCAACTCCCTCCTAAGCTGGCCCACCTGTCCCGTGTCTCCATACGGCTGGCCAGGCAGGGAAACACATGGTCCCAGTCAGCACTGTGCACAAAGCTGGCCTGTAAGACAAGCCACCCACAGAGAGCCAGGAAGGCGGATTCTGTGGAAAACGTACAACTAAAGCAATTTTATGGCTTTTTTTGTTCATTTTTACTCACATTTTTTATAATGTTTGAGAGTGTGCACTTCATTCCTAATAGAACCTCTGCTTTTATAAATCTAACACATTTTTTTTCTGAGATTTGAACGAACCAATGCCATAGTATTTAGATAAAATCTTCAATCTATGACCTACAGCATAACTTCATTCACATATGTCAAACTCAATTTGGTCAAATTTATATACGTGGCCCTCAGGACTCCAGAGGGTCACACTTGAAGATATTAGTTTATAAGTCAAATCAAACCAGTTTTATTTGTATAGTGCTAAATTACATAAATTAAAAAGTTGTTATATGCCATTTAATTTTAAGAAGTACTCATTGTAGCACTATAATATTTTAACTGTTTGTTAATAAGTAGTTTTATCGATACATTCTGCTATAACCGTTCCTCTGACAGCATTCTGATGTGCCTGAAATAAAACTAGTCTGACACCCCTGATCTAATTGTTTTCATTTAAATTACAAAAGCAACAATTATTTCTACTGCAGCTAAAATTATACAGCATAGAAATGTTTGTTTGTTTGTTTGTTTTCCAACGATTTCTTATTGTTTCTAACATAACCTGAAATTGAAATATCACGAAATGTTTTCCACACACCGCTCTTTTCACATATCCTTCCGTCAGGCTGAATATCTTACATCTATTGGGCAAAGTGACTTCAAGACATGAATTCCAACTTGTTTCTTAAACTATAGCACATGTATAATTAAAGTATATGCTGCTGCTTTTAAAATTTGTGATGCATCTAAGCAAAGATGCAGAACACACAGCCCTTACCAGCTGCAACAATGTATGTTTTCACAGCAACAAGTGGGGGAGGAGCAGCACTCTGTAACAATACGCTGGGATATCATGAAAACCACAGAAATGGCAAACAACTTCAGCAGATTGAAAAGTTTTGCTTTGAAGGCCTACTGGAAACAAGCCAATGCTTGAGGTCACTCCTTCTGCCATCACTGTTCTGATTTTTGTTTCAATTTTGCAATAAAATCCAAATTTACACTAACACACATGCTGCACTGTGTGTGTTAGCTTAAAATTTGAACCCCACGATGGATGAGAGCAGTTGACAAACATCCTAGATCAACCGTAGAAACTCCCAGCCTAAATAAAGGCCTGCATTGTTCAGACGTACACTCAGCACTGGCTGGCTCCTGAATGTCTCACACTAAGCATGTATTCAGCTGACACGAAGCTTAGCATTTTCACCATGATGAATTATGCTGAAGAACATAACCTCTAAGTCTGTAATAAAAAGCTCCACAAGCTTTAAATTAATTCATCATCACGCCGTAGAACAATATCATGTCATCCGGGAGCTGCCACCGTCACATTAGCTAGGACAGGCTCTTTAAAGCGGCTCTACCAACTAATTGTGATCACGTTCCCTTTTGACCTGTGCCAGGCAGACGGCGGATTTACCTTCCAATATTTAGCAGTAGGGATTAGAAGACTGTGGCATATCGCGTATCCTCCAGGGCTGCAGTAAGGAGCCAACAGCACCTCCTACCTCTTGTGTTAATGTCAAAGTGTACCGATTACAGAACACGCAGGAGATACGGTGCTGTGAAAAGGCGTCTGCTCCCCTTATAGGTTTCTTCTGCTTTTGCCACCCTTCAATTTATCATTTAAATAAAAAAATGTAGTCTTTAAATCGTCATTTTATTTATTAATGGGAAAAAGCTAACCAAACCAACCAGGCCCCAAGTGAGTAATCACCTCGATTGGCAAAACAACAATTAACTGCTAAAAACCACATTTTTTTTAAGGACAGATTCGTTCAATCTTTTTAGGCTTGATTATGCCCTGATTTTGTAGAATCAAAAACTCACCTATACAGAACCCATTTGACAACATGAAGGAGACCTGATGTCAAGAAACTGAAGAACAGACGAGAAACAAAGTGACACCAATCGGCCTGGAAAGGGTTTCAGCGTTCCTGCTGGCTAAAAATAACACAACATGGTCGTATCACATTTACCAAAAAAAAAAAAAAAAACATCTAAACGACCCCAAAGACTTTTGGAAAATTATTCTCTGGACTGACAAGACTAAAGGGAACAAGAGAGATAAATAAATATTTTATTACCCAAACGCAGTAATATAGTATTTGTTTAATGAATTTAAACTAGGTGAAGATAAATCTATGCTAATGAGGAGTTTTGGGTAAAACGTATTTACAGACAAAGGTTTTTTCATCTTAAATACAAACCATATACATGTTGTAAAATTTTGGCTTAAATACTGCTCTGAATTGCTTTTTTTGAGTCTGCATACTCCAGCTAATGATCGATTACTAAATTAGTTGACAGTTATTTCAACAATTGATTCATCATTTGTTGATTTCAGCTCCAAAGAGAACATAAAAAATGTTCCAGCTACTGTACACTGAGTTGATCCAACAGGGTCATAGAGGGTGAAACAAAACTAAACACAAACTTTTAAAAGACAGCTTTCTTTTCTGTAATAAGTTTCTGCTGAAGGAGTAATGTATCGACAATCAGTGGAAGTCCGTAACAAAGCTAAGCTGGCTTCTTTTTTACTGAGCACTTTTTCATGGCAAAAATGTAGAAAGTTCCCTCAATGGGCCCAGTCTCCGAGCCACAATGAACAGAGGAAGCTGAGGAAAAGCAAAGACCGAGTCCTGATCAATCCGTTCTTTCATTTCCAAGATACCAGTCCAGCTCCAGCTCCCCCCTTCCTCCGTTCGCTGACCAGCACCGAGCCAATCCCACCTCAGCAGAGAGCGGCGGAGATGGCGGGCAGCCATGCAAGTAATAAGAGCCGCCGCGGCCGTGACAACAAGCCGCCGAGGGAAACTGCAGCTCAAACAAGCTTTGTGCCATGCTGACAGCTATCTCGTCTACCATCGGCTTTATCAATGGGGATGTGATGTCACGGCAGTGATTATGCACCCGTCACATCTGATTCACGTACGTGTCTTGATGTCAGGAGGGAGAACAAAAGTCCAGGCGTCAAACACACCACACGCTCAGCCCTGGGTGATAACCAGTCAGCGCTGCTTTTTGTCCTTTACAATAAGCAGGATGGCTGTTGAATGGGCAGCTGGAGGCGAAGGACAAAGCCGCCCACTCTACTCCCCAGTCTATAACTTTGCTGCTATTCGCTTCAAGTGCTGTAAATGTGAGATTCGAACAGCATAAACTACGAGAACTGTTAATAATTCATGTCAAACTTTGAGGAGAGTAAAAATACTGACCAAAGTCTAATCACTGACAACGCAAAGCATGACAGAGTATTGGACATGTTGCAACTTGATTATCCAGAATGATGTTTAGAGTTTTCTTCTTAAAAAAAAAAAAAAGTAAAAAAATAAAAATAAAAAATGATTACGCACAGTTCTTGCTTTGTAATACTGGTAATTTTCCACAAATCTGGATTGACGTTTGAAGGATTCAATAGTTCTGAAACAAGATGCAGCTAATACTGAAATATTAGCTTTCTTAATCATTAACATTAAGGTTAATGATTAAGGAAGTATTCCGCTGCAAGAAGTCTCAAACTGAGATTCCTACTTCTCTAGTTCAAGGTATTTCACCTTTGTTATGAATAAGTTGCAGCTTTACTTTTGTCCATCATGGACAAATTCTCCTTGTTTTGAACGTAAAGAGAAGATTTTCCAATTGTACTTTTGCACAATAATGTACAAAAAAGCATAAAAAACAACATACAAAGATAGACAACACCACACAGATCAGGCTTTCATGCACTTTTTCAGGGAACTGGTACTTCAGGGTAAAAACTAAACTTCCTCTACAGCTAAAACCCAGCTCAAAATAACAACACAGACTTTTGTTTCTCCCTTATTTCACATGATGTTAGTTTATTTTGTGATATTTACATTGGAGCTAATAATAAACCTGAGATACGTGTAAATTAAAAAAGAAAAATATGTAAAATTATTTTAATGTTTTTATTGAAAAGAGGGAGACGGCATTTATTTCCACTGCTGCTGTGTTGCTTAATACCAGAAAAGAAATCCAGTCACTTTTGGACTTTTGGAGTCCAAAAGTTGACTCAGAAAGTCCTTGAAATGGTCTCATTTAAATGACCATTTTTGATAAATGAGAGATGAAATTCTACAGGCTTTCTTGACAATGCCTTTTATTGTAAACTGCCTGACTTAAGTCAAATGTTTTGGAAATTCTCACACAAACAATAGTTTGCTGTAACTTTGGTCCATTCCCCCCAACCAAACTGATTCTGCTGAGTCAGGTTTGTAGCACAAAACTTTTCAGCTCGGCCCACAGACTCTCCGTAAGCCATGTTGTAACTAACTTAGAGGGATCCATATTGTCACTATCCATTTAGAAGACTTTTTTGTGGGGAAGGTTTAACTTCCTGGATGATGTCTTGAGATGTTACTTCAACATTTCCACAAAATGTTCTTTCCACGTGATGCCATCTATATTTTCACCAGTTGCACCAGTTCCTCCTGCAGCAAAACTCCCACACAACATGATGCTCCTACCTCCTGTGTGGCTCATACACACAGTTCTCAGATGACAGATGAACATTGCACCTTCAGCCATCTGGAAATCATACCCAAAGTTCACAATGTTTTTTTCTGATATGTTGTCTTTTGAGTTTCCCATTAAATTACGCAAGAGAGTGGTGAGTTTTAAGGCCTTTCTTTATCCACAAATTTTCCCCCGTTTATGTCCAATGTTGGGACATAAACATTGGAAGTTTTTAAAGTCATATCAGTTGGTAAGTACCTATAGTGTGTGTGTAAACTTCTGGATATGACGCAAACTGAACCATTCTCCCCTATCATTCTGGCATTTAGCAAATAGAAATGGTTTAGTTAATCCTAGCACATCGAAAATCGATCTTCAGACATCTGCAAAGGTCTGAAAGTCACCCACTGTCTCCATCTGTTCTGCCATGGAAGATTATTGTTTCACAGGTATTGTTTGATGTTTCTCATGATAAGATTGGAACATTGAATGTGTATTGTGACCTTATAACACCTGAGTCATTAGTAAAACAAATCAGTATCAGCCAAAACTGAAAACAGAAGGCCAGAATTTTTAAAGTTGATCGTCCAGAAAACTGCAATCGCTGCAGGAATCCCTGTACTAACACTTTCCCACTTTTTAATGACTTTGTGGATGTTCAATCACGCCCCTAGGGATGGGAGTCCGAGGATCCACAAAGTGAAGATGGTACATAGATTTTGACCACAGGAATGCAATGCAAACTCTAACATACCCCCTGGCTTTGTTTTTAAAGAATTAGATGACTTGTGTCCTATTAGTGATGACATATGCACAGTAACTTCCTGTCCTCTGTCTTGCACAATGTGGCTTAAGAATTTCACAATGAAGATCAAGTTGTACTGCTTACTTTCATCATTCTCAACTTGATCCTGTCAGGAGTTAAGCTTCCAAGGCTGTTCTGATATTAGTGCCTATTTGTGTGGTGATATAATTCAACTAAACAATGCCTTGGGGAGTAATTATTAATCCTTCCAGCAGGGACAGACAATGGTGCGTGTTAGAACAAAAGTTGTGCAGGGTTGGGGTTGTGGCAGCCGAAAAGGAAGCAGCCGGGGGGCCTGGGGGTGGGGACCACCACGACTTCCGAATTCCTGAAGCCCCGTGAATCCAACTTCCAAGGCAGGGAGGAGCGCTCCGGCTGGGGCTGCTGGGAAGCAGGAGGTGTACCTATAGTTGTCCTGAACGTGTTTATTATCTGGTCAGGCTTTAGTTTCTATACCCTACTGGTTATCAGGGGGCGAGACATCATCATCATCAACATCAACATCATCATCATCATCAACAACAACAACTGGACCGCATATCTGACTGCGCACGTGTCTGCTTTGAGGAGTAACGTGAGCTCGTAAATTTCTAAACTAAGCCCAACGGCCTCCCGAGTTAAATCCGACCGACACCGTAAATAAATGAAAAACACACACATTCCTGCTAATTCAGAGTCAGCTTATAGCGGCTCGGCAGAGCGAGGTAGAGGAACATCCGGGGAAACTTTTAAGACACTAAACACTCGCTCTCTTGTTCGTCCTGAACTAGTAAATTTAAAAATAAATATGCCATAATCTTACCCCAGCACCACCAACTCCCCGTACTTCACCGGGTCTTTGGACGGAGCGCAGTGCTCCTCCTGGCTTGACGAAAACATGAGGCTTGACTGTGTTAGCTCCACAGTAATAACAGTGTCTCACAAGATTAACAGATTCCCTTTAAGAGAGGAGAACAAAAAAAGACACCAAGTCCCCTCACTACATCTTATGACTCTGACATCATCCGTGTATCTCTATCCGATTAAATCCAGTTGTCTGTTTGTAGGGGGGGGGGGAAAGGAAAATAAACTGCTCTGTAACTTCCTGGGCTAACCACAGCAGAGCGTAACTTACTTGGCGGTTGAATCCGCTCTACAGCAGATACAAAAACAGCGAAGAGCAGGGCCGGACTGTACCATTCACTTCTGCTTTACTTTCTGTAGGGGGGGACGCCTCGGCAGCTCTGCTTCTTCCTACGGTGAGTCTGCGCAGATGTGACTGTGATTTATTATTTAAAGACACAGACATTCACACCTACTGATGTTATTTTCATGGATTTAATATTGTGGGGATAAAGTGATCAAAGCGTGGGTTTAGTTTTCCATTTGAACCACCGTACGCCGTCCATGGGTGGCACCATCTGTTATGTAAACAAAGACTACAATCTGGGAATTCTTAAAGGGGCCCCATGAAGAAATATATTTGTTTCAACAAATTAATTTCTATCTGATGATTCAGATCAGGTCGTCATTTTTTAAATATTTGTGGGAACTGATACTTCAAAAAATTTGATACCAAACCTCCAAAAACATCAAGCTCCTCCCTTGTAATTCTTGAGTTTAGCACAAACCAACAATCTAATAATCTATATTTTTTATATTTGCTTATTGGGAGTGAAAATGAGAGAACACGAATAATTTGATTTAACAGTTGTAGCACAAATAAATTTAAAGCAGTGTTTTTAACTGTATGCCAGTAATATTTGTTTGATTGTAGCCTAGTTCAAATCTAAATGTTTAATATTTGTTTCATTCGCAAATTATAAACAATCATCTGTTGTCATTTGGCTCAGTAACTGAAACAGCCCTCGAAGAGGTGGGGAAAGTACAAAAAAATTAGTAGCACTACTTCAACATATTTTACTCAATTAAAATAAATAGAATCCCACCAAGAAATTACTCATGTAAGGTTTAAAAAAGGTTTTTTATTTTTAAAAATGATGCAATCAGACAGACTAAAATATAAAAACCAGATGATAGACAGATATATTTATATATATCATTTTATTTCCCCCTTCTTGTATAAAAAAATATTTAAAATGTAATCATTGAAAGCAAAGTGAAACTTAGGTTAAATTCCTAGATTTTGTACAAAACTTGGCAAGTAAAGCTAATTCAGTTTTTTTTTTTTTTTTTTATCCCAGTAGCATAAATAGGTTTTTATATTCAACAAAGGGGTTTTCTAATTTTAACTCCTAATATTATTTCAGATGCACACTTTATGATTAATAGATAGTCTCACAAAAGTATCTTAAGCACGATCTATATTCATATTTAGTATAAATATAGATAATGATTATGGGGCAGCAGTGGTGGGAAACACTTGGTGAAAATAATCCCCCCTGGTTTGTTTTCTTGGGGGATGAAAAGATGGTGAAATCAGATTTCCTCATTTTGTTTGTGATTCCTTTGAGCTCTCTAAAACCTCTCTTTCCATAATCAGGGATTTATGGCAGTTTTGCTGAAGCATGTGATTGATTGTGCAACCAAACACAATGCCTTCATACCCATTGAACCTGTTCACACTTTCTCATGATGTAAGCACAAACTTATATGTTTTATTTAGATTTTGTGTGACAAACCAGCAATAAATTGTGCATAATTGGGAAGTAAGAAAAATTGCTTATATTGCTTATATTCACCTCAATCTTATTTTAATACCTCTAACTCTAAGAGGTATGTTAGTAAACAATCACATGAAGGCCAAGCAACACATCAGGCAGGTCATGATGGAGTTGTGGAGAAGTTTAAATCGGGTTTCTAAAGCTTCTTACATCTCACAGACCACGGCTCAGTCAGTCATATGAAAATTTTAAAAAAAGCTAAGTAAGAAATCAACAGACAGGGCAGGGTGAGCTTTAATGAGATCTAAACTTTATAGCCTACAATGGGCAAAGTGGCAGGAAACTAGCATCACCATGAACACACAAACCCCATGGTGTGAAGAGGCTTTTCTTCAGAAAGGACCTGGAAACTAGAGGAAAACCTCATTGAAAATGCAAAAGACTTGAGGCTGGGGTGGAAGTTCAAATCCCAACAGGGGAATGGCCCTAACCCTTCACACAAAGAAAGCTACAAAGGAATGTTTTACATCCAAACATATGTTTGTGTTTCACTGGTCCAAAGTCAAAATTGTGACTTTTTGTGCAGGAGAATTAGTAAAAACTTTAGATGTGCAGACAAACAACAAGAGACCTGCAGCTGTGAAAGCTGGTTTTGCAACATGACAAAATGGGAAAAGCTTTCAAGGGAGGGGTGTAAATATGTTTAAGAGGAGGCGTTAAATCAAGTCAAGTTTATTTGAGTAGCAAATTTCAGCAACAAGGCAGTTCAAGGTTCTTTACATGATCAAAACATCACACAGTAACCAATTATGAAACAAGCAGCAGACATTACATTTTGTCAAATGCCATCATCAGACTCATCAAGAATAACCGTCATTAAATATACATCAAATATTTAATCAACGTTCCAGTTAAAGCCAACGCCAAACAGGTGGATCTACAGCTTCGATTCAAAGGAACTCAGTGTTTCAGCTGTTTTGCAGTTTTCTGGAAGTTTGTTCCTGATCACAAGAGCATAAAAACTGAATGATGCTTTTCCGTGTTTGGTTCTGGTTACTGGTAAAGCTGAAATGCAAAACCTGAGATCTGGAAGGGTGATAAAACAACAGGTCTTCACCGTATTTTGTTGCTAAGATTTATAAACTAACAAAAGTATTTTTAAAGTCTATTCTCCGAGCTACAGGGAGCCCGAGTAAGGACTTTAGTATGATGTGCTCTATTTTGCTAACTTTAGAGGAAACATGTTAAACCACTACTCAGCCGCATGCCTGGAAATGTTATTTTCACATCTGATATCACTGATTGGTTTACTGGCATACACATTTCTTCGGAGGCTGACTCACTGACGCTTCGCTGAACCTACAACTTAAGACTGACGTCACATGTCCAGTTGTTCCCTCGCCTTTCTGGTGAACGCTCCACTTCCCCACCTTTCTCTGGCGGTCCCGTCAACACGTTATTGCCTCAGTCTTGTTTTCACAGGAACATCCATGGCTGAAGGTGCTCACCCACTGCCTGGGGCCTCTTTGGTGCCCCCCTCTAATTATGGCCCTCTGTTTGAACTGGTGTTCAGTTTCAAAGCGCAATAACACTTCACGCAAAAACAAAAAGGCAGCGATGGGGGTCACCGGGGTGCGTGAAGGTATTTCCATTCCCACCCTCGTGCACTATTGGATATCCATGTATAGGAAAAAGAGCTGAAATATCTCATTTTGAAGTTTTTCTTGCTGATTACCACCACAGATGTCTTGGTTTCTTCTTCACAAACACGAAGTTGAGTTAGGCCTGTAACTAAAGGGCTCAGGGTAACCCCCTAAAGGAGTGGGTATAATGAATGTTTACTGCTTTTTTGTGCCACTGCCTCTTTCCGCTGTGCTTTTCATTCACTGGGCATTGTCTTTGTAAAAGAGCACTGCAGGTTTTGTTTCTACCTCTGTTTGACTCGCATAAACACACACACACACACACACACACACAGAAGATTTGGGGGTGGGTGGGGATCAAAGGCTCTCCGGCACATACCACACTGATGGAGAGCAGATGCAGGGAGTGGGCCGCTTTGCTGAAGCTGCGCTGGCGTAGCGTGAGTATAAATCTAAGTTTAGGAGGAGGAGTCCAATGTTACCAGGCAAGAAGCATGCAGAGCTGAGTTGCACAATAGAGTCTGTGAGCAATGACAACAGACTGGTAAAGTCCCTGTTAACATCTGAACTGTTCTTAGTGAGGATTTGCTCAACCATGTATGATATCCAACAGACTCATCATGTGACTATTCTACATTTTTGAGTCAAGGTATGACAAATATGTATGTTGTAAGAGCGGAATGCTTTAACTTTCCTCCTTTATTAACCCCAGTTTTATCATATTTTCCTCTTAATGGACAGTATGCTTAGATTAATCTACCTCAAAGTAATGTTTCGGCAACTTGAATCTCCAGCCAGTGAAAGGCATTTTCCTCTGTAATGAAGATGTTGTGGGCACACGCTGCGTCGCATGGTTTCGATCAAAGCAACAGCCAGTTCTCCACTCAGCTGACTGTAGCATGACAGTGTGGGAGAATGCAAGGAATGTGCTGATCCTGTGTTGCTTGTGCTCTTGACCCGACATCCCCCACCCACCCAAACACCCACCCTCTCTCCCAGTCGGTCAGCACAACAGCCTTGTTGTCCAAAAGGCCTTTTTAACATGCAAGGCAGCAACAGCTCTCCATGCATATAAAGTCAGCATCAATTTGACTCGTGTGGAACTGGTATTACAGCTTCCAGTACAGTACAAAGCTGTCCATCCCAATTGTCGTATGAATCCAATTCACAAAATTAAAACAAAACATAACATTTGTCTCAGATTATGCTGTTTTCCAACATTATTTTCCACATCTTGCATTGGATTTTATTTAGGGGTGACATAGTAAAGATAATCTAAATAATTTTGACAAATGAAACACATTGGTGTGAGACAGATGCACCGTGTTTAAGCAAAATAGAAAAAATGGTATTTTTCAACAATTGTCTAGATTCTCCATAAAAAGGTAAGAGAATTAAAATACAATATCAATAAGTGTCTGAAAAGATTACAAAGCCATCTCTAAGGCTTTGGGAATCCAGTAGAACAACAGTGACAGCTGTTATTTTCAAGTAGAGAAAACCAGCAACATCGATGAACCCTCCAAGGACAGGCTGGAACAAAAATTATTCCAGGAGAGCATCAACGACTCATCCAAGAGATCACAATGAAAAACATCAAAGCAAGATTTAAAGCACTTCATTCCTCACTTGACTCAGGATCAGTGTTCATAGTCCCATCTCTCGAAAATGATCTTTATGATTCACAACCCATCCATTGCCTAAACCAGTCTGTCAGTGGTCATTGAGTAAGAGTCTGGTCTACCAGTTCATCACAGGACTTACAACCAAGCATGCAGACATTCAAACCTAAAAGCAATTTAGAGAAACCAGTTAACCTAAGAGTCATGTTGTCAAATGTGGGAGAAATCTGGAGACATTCCAACCAAATCTCAAGGAAAACATGCAGGATCTCAGGACAAGATTCGAACCCAAGACCTTCCTGCTGCAAAGCAACAGTGCACCACCATGCAGCTCAGGATTCACAACATTTTTTGGTAAATACTCTGAGTACAAATGAGACAAAAGTTGAAATTCTTTAAAGATGTGCATCCCATTAGATCTGGTGTAAAACTCTAAGATCTGTCATTTCTTATGAGTCAAGGCACAATGAACTGTCCAAACATCCTATCTGAATGGCTAAAAAAGCCTAAAACAAAGCAAAAATTTAGGTCTTGGGGAGGCCTAGTCAAAGCCTGGGATTAATCGGTTGAGATGCTGTGGTATGGCATTAAGCATACCATAATTTTTATCTTTACAAAAACAACAAAAAAAAATCTGTAAAGTGTCTGAATACACTGCAGGTTACAATACCAATAAACTAATCATTCTCAATGTTCCATTGAGACATAATGGATCTTTAAATTTGACCTAGAATAACATGTCTGCATTCAAACAGTTTAATGTGTTTTCCAAACTAAATCACCCACCAGCAAAAAGTACAAGAAGAGAAACTTTGGATCTTCATGGTGCGCACTCAGAATTTTCCAGCTTGTGACTCAAAAGTGTGAAAAACATACTCTCTGGTAATATGCTGCCACCTTGTGGCCAATACAAATGTTGCAATGGAAAAAAAAGAAGAAAAGACGAGCTTTATTAAGCATCCCTTTTATTAACATCACCCATTACAAAAAGAACAAAATCTTCATTGTTAATGGACTCGGCCAACAATAAAGTAAGTGTTGATTACACACGATATGGGACGCTCATTTCTAAAGTGGTTGCAGTTGGATTAAAAACCTCTTAAATGTGCCTGGTCTTGTACTCCAAACTCTCTTCTCTGTGGAGCTGCAGTAAAGGCGGGAGAAAAATATGTCACCATGGATACAGTCACGTAGTGACCCATCTCGCATGCAAAGAGCTCTACTGACTCCCTTCTTTCCCCAGGAAGTATTGAGCCAAGGTACGCATGGAGCAATCGTGGTGGTTTCTCTTGTCGGTGAGCAAATCAACAGAACAGTGTATTTCAGCAGGTCCTAAGTGGTACATTTAAACAATACATATCTTTAAGTTAAAAGGAAAAGAAACAGAAAACCCCAAAGTTTGTTTCGTTAAGCTGGGACCTTTCATCTCTGACCTCTCCAGACCAAACTAAAATCTACCGTAGTTTTCAAAAGTATATCACTGGAAATTACACAGGTGGATTTATAACAGAGGAATGGTTGCCACACAGTTTAAATAATGCCAAGGGTCATTTTTAAAGTTTGAAGTAAAAAAAGAAAATAACAATAAATCAATTGATGAAGCTGCAGAAGAGGAGGAATGTGGCTGGAGTGGAGAATTGGAGTTTTGGTACCGTGCTTGGAGTGTTAAGAATAAAACAGAACCTCTGCCTGCTCCTGGGTAGGCCATCAGACAAGAGGCCATCTACAGTTCAGGTGAAGAGGACAGGGTTTGGGAGGAAGTAAGCAGGAGTGACTGTGTGATGCGGTTGTGAGGAAGCTGAAGTTTGCAGGCCGTCTCTGTATTGCAGTCAGTGTGCCTGCATGGCGGCATCCTCTCGTTATACTTTCTGTTGATCTTTCTCAATCTCCTGGAAGAAAATAAACCGATTCAGGCTGTGCATTCAACTATGCTGTTAAAAGCTGATAAAACAGGAGGATGTGTAGCAAGCAACACGTCTTAATTGTGACTTTTCATTTACAGAAGGAGCCTTAGGTTCGGCCCGTTTCAGCTGGATTTTATATTCAGACAAACTCATAATTTAGCTATAAGTGCAGCTCTTAAGGATAAGTTGCTTATTAATCTGATTTTTCAATCTCAAGAATACCTTTGTATTGTTTGCAGAAAAACATAATTGTGAATAAAGCTACTCGTAATACTTAGACGACGCACAAGCTCCTCGTTAGTCAGGGTGCATTTACACATGCCCTGTTTAGTTTAATGCAACTCTAGTCAATGTGCCTGGAAAGTCTGATTTAATGGGGAGGGAAAAAAAAAAACATCAAAACCTCGGTCTCGGTTTGGTTGATGTGAACTCTAATGCGGTTCGAATGCATAAGTGAATGCAAGTAGACCAGAGACTGCTCCAAAAGCAGGAAGCAGACCATAGCACAGGGCATTCTGGGTAAGTACAACCAAAACAAACGCTTGTGTCTAACGTTAGCAGGAGAAATGGCTTGTGGTTTTTCTAAGACAGCAGAAACCTGCTTGTCTTTTTAGTGCAGCTGATAAATCAGTGGAAAGGTAAAGAATCTGATTTTTTAAAATAAGGTCAGTGTGTTTTAGCAGATCTTATTAAAGCTGCAGATGCAGTGCAACATTTTGTCAGGAAGGCAACTCACCCCCTGTTGTCTCTTAGCCAGTTGTTGGCTGATCGCATTGAGCAGCTGCTGCATTTCTCTCACTGTCTGATTCAGTCCTGCAGTTATTCTCTCCTTCTTGTCAATCTCCTCCTGTCGGACAAACATCAGCTGGTTTAAAGCAGATGCTGAACCACTAATTGTTACCACTACTACTACTCTTAGAAAACACTTACATGTTGTGATGACAGGTTGCTGTTCTCTATCAGGGCAGTGTTTTCTACTAGTTTTGTGAGTTCACTCTGAATCTGTTCAAGAGACTGCTGGGCCTGAGTGAACAATAAACAATGATTATTAGCATTATGATCTGTGGTTTAACCTGTGTGAGCAGACGCACGAAAGAAATTAGCACCATTACCTTGTACAGGTCTCCAGCTACTCGTTGCCTCTCGTTTTCCTCCTTCTCCAACCTGGACAGCGTCTCAGTCAGCTGTTTTTTCAACTG
This sequence comes from Poecilia latipinna, assembly GCF_001443285.1. NCBI lineage: Eukaryota > Metazoa > Chordata > Actinopteri > Cyprinodontiformes > Poeciliidae > Poecilia > Poecilia latipinna. Next base: position 223,704 of record NW_015112906.1, read on the forward strand.
AAGACAGAGATTAAGCTTGTTCCTCAGATTATACAAGAAGAATCAAAACAGCGGAGACCCACAGGTGCATCTCAAGATTACTCAAATGATTTGATAGAAAAAGGATTAATCACACACAGAGTGATACATGTCAATACATAATTTCTATGGACTTTGATGATTTTAGCTTACAGCAGATGGAAATCTCAAATTCTGAGAAAGATACCAGTTGTCCAGCAGACGGTCATCAACACACTGGATCAGAGGACGCCACAAAAGGTCGTCACTAGAAATGCTAGTGCTGTGTCAAAGAATATTAATGGAAAGTTAGGTGGAAGGAGAAACTGAAAAAAGCGTAGTAGAAGAAAATGTTAATTGAAGAATTTGTAAGTGATTCTGGACTGCAGATGGGGACATATTCAGGATATGGACTACAACGGTTAAATTCCTGGTTTGAAGTCATTCCTGAGTCAGAAACACTTTTACTTGAGTTGATATTCTAATTTATTAAAACCCATGTGTTTGCAAAAATGTCATGGATATGTTAAAATGCCCATGACATGGTAGTCTTTTAATGAGTGTGTTCAAACACAGAACAGCACTGTGTCAGTATGACTTTGCTGCAACGGAGGAATGATGTCACAATCCGAAAAGTCCAGTTTGAGTAACTCACACACTGACAGGACGCTTCAGACATTTTAACATTACACAACGACTGACGGCAAAACATGTTCCTGCAGGTCAGGAAGGTCTCTGCTGAAGTCATTCCATGATCTTCAAAGCTAAAACTTAATGATTGTTGTGCAGTTTGATGTTCAGATGTCACGTTAATTTCTTCATTCTTTGGCTGCAAAAATGTTGCTATGTGAACGGCTCATCTGACGTTTGTGAAATTCCAACAGTTGTCAGGAAGAAGGTCACATCCAGTAGTACTGCTATTAGTCTGAACACAGCCATTACAGTTCAAAACAGGGGGTGGATTTAACACATAATAGTGAAAAAAAAATCTTCAGCACCAGTTGAGCAACAGACAAAACAGACAAGAATAGTTTGAAGATTGAGGCGTTAGTTAATTACTGCGGTGACCCATTTCTGGCATCTAGAGAGAAAATGTTTAGTGGTGTGAGAAAGACAAGCAGAATACAGATGTGGAAAAGGAAAGGTTAGTATCACAGCAAGTAGAAGGAGGATCTTCATTCAGGATCTTATTTCTTTAGTTTTTGTTGTTCGGGATGTTATGGTGCCTTGCAGAAGTACTCATGCGTCTTAAACTTTGCCATATTTTCTCATGCAACAGCCACAAACTAATGTATTTTACTTGGATCTGAGGTGTTGTAGTATGCATGTATTCAGTCAATACTTTTGTAGAAATCATTTTCTCTGTAATAACAGCTGCAATCTTAGTTTGCTGTATGCTCCCATTGGCAGAAATATTTGTGTATTTATTCTTTCTTACACAACTCCTCAAACTCAATCAGATTGGGTGGAATGTGCTGAACATCAATTTTTACGTTTCTACATATATCATTTTAAGGTTTGGGCTTTGACTAGGCCACTCTACGATGAACATGCTTTGCTTTAAACAATCTATTGTCGCTCTGACTGTACGTTTAGGGTTTTTGTCCAGGTCAAACATCAACTTTGCTGCAGTCTAAAATTTTTCTGATGCTTTTTTGTTCACCAACATTCCAGAACAAAATGCACAATTGTAATATGGAGAATAAAGTTTATACAAAGTTATGGGAGATGATTTTTTTTAACTCAACTTGTTCAAGTGGATTATATTTAAAGGTGTTTAAAGTAAAAGACAGTTGATACAAATGCATGTTGAAAACCATGTCAAAAATTTTCCTTCTACTGAAATAAATTTGCATGATTTTGCTGGTTTAGCATATAAAATTCCAACAAAGTTAAAAGTTAAAAAAACAAACAGTAAACATACTTCTGCAAAGCACTGCATGTTGGCCCAAAGTTAGGCAGCAGCCAGTGAAACCCAGAGAGGCGCTAAAGAAGCTCCAGCAAGAGGATCATCCATGCTTACCACAGCCAGCTCCTCATTCTGTCTGAAAGCCTCTGTATATGAGCCATCAAGTCTGGTCCGCAATTCAGTCAACAGATCTTTGAGCTGAAATTAAGTTTGACATGTCGTTGTTTAATGGAGGCCTGTGGGAAACGATCCAGAGTCTAAACAGTCAAACTGGGTGATTGAGGAATAATCTTACAGCTGCAAAACCCTTCGAATGATCAGAGAGGAACAGGAGGAACGTTCAGTTCAGGTTCTGCTCACCTCTCTCACTTCTGTCACATACGTAGCGCTCTCATTCTCTGCCCTCTCCAACTCGGACTCCAAGTGCTGCTTCTCTCTTCTCAGCTGCACCGCAAACAGAATTACAGAACAATTAAATGAGAAAGTGCACAGGAATGGTAAACGTTTAGTCAACAGAAGTGGACTGAAGTGGATTATCCAACTCTGTTCAGTAAATTGCTGCCACATTATGTCACCAGGAAGGTCAGAACACAAGTGGATCGTCAAGATATGTATAGCCACAATACATCAGTTCATCCATTCGCACACAACATAGCTTGAGTGAGATCCTATTCTTAATCCACAGGGTTTAATGTTGCATGTTGTTCTTCTTCAAAGGCTTTTCAAAAAGATTTTTTATGGACATTGTGGATCATTTTCCAGGAGATCATTTGTGAGGTCAGACACTGATGCTGGACAAGATGTTTTTGCTCTGGACTCGTTTGATTTTTTTTTTTTTTTTAATCATTCTGGAGAACAGAACTACTCTGGTTTAGAGTCCAGATGACATGCACCACACATCTGAGACTCAAGTGTTGTACTTGGAGATAAAAGGCTGAAATGCAACTACTCGCCATGGAAACCCATCCTTTGTAGCTCTTTACACGTTGCTATTCAGCTAATCTGAGGGTTGAATGAAGTCTGGAGATCCAGAGGTGCAGAAAAATGGGATCTCCACTCACAATGCACCTTGGCATTCACTGACCCTGTTGTCATGTCAACAGGCCTACCGCTTTATGACTGACCTGATGTCATTCCCAGGTCATTTCCATTTTGTTGCAACCCCACAAACCATTCAATGTGGAATATTCAGAAGTGACAACGTTTAACAACTCCAAGTGGATTCCCCCTTATTCCACAGTGGGAATCTGATCCAAACACTGGAATTTACTGTATGCCTAAGACTAACGCATTCTTTCACAGATGTATTTAAAGAGAAAGAGCCTGTATATCTAGGTTCTGCACGATGGAAGTGGTCCAAGAACATTTCAATGTTTGTTTCTACTTTCATTTTTTCCACATCTTTTGGATGCAACAAGAACAGCAACAGTGAAGGAAGCTTTAGATTTTCTAACTTTTGTTAGACACTTTTGTCAACTTTTCGACTACAAAGAAACAAACTGGAATAAAAAGGAACAAACACATTTGTGTTATAATCTGTAATCAGCAGAGTTGTTCCTTTCTAAGCCTGAACACACACCTCTCTGACATCTTCCTGCGATTGTTCCAGCTTAACTTTCCAGCGAGACTCTTCCTCCTCGACGCTGCTTTGCAGGCGCTGCAGGATGCCCTCCTGTGGACACAGCAGGAATAAGACCTCAGTTGGAGGAAGCTCTCCCCATGACTTCAAGACTCAAAGAAACATCTTACCGTCTCTGCCAAAACCTTCTTGTACGTCTCACAGTCCTTCTGTAAAATCCTTTGGGTTTCCTCTGCTTCTTTCAGTTTCTCAGCTAATTCCTGCAGGAAGGACAATATTTATTTACTCATTCAGAATATAAGAGGACTGCTGGCAAACCTAGGCTTCCTACTTTTAACTTACCTCTGACTCCTGTGATGGTTGTCTAGACGGTGGGACCAAGCTTTCAGCCACTGCAGTCTCGAACCTCTGTAACCACTCCTGATGGCTCTGAGGAACAATTTATGGAAAAAATTCAAGTCAAACATGGCAGAAGAACAAGGAGATATGAAACAAAATAAATCTGAAGGCAAAAATGCAGCGCTGTCGATACCTGTTCAGAGGGCCGAGGCACGTGGGGCAGAAGTCTGTGCAGAACATCTCGACACTCGGCTTGGGTCTGAGCCAGCGAAGCTTGGCTTTCCTAGAAAGCAGAAAGTACAGAAACAAAAATACAGAGAGAAAGTGCGTTGAGAACTGTGATAATTTGATTCAGGCGATGCGGCAACAGGGCCCTCTGCGCTTATCCTGATGTAAACCAATCATTTCTTCTTCATTTTCTAAATTAATTTCATCAGTGTTTTAACTAGAATCAACTTGTTTTTATTGGATAAATTAAGCTTATGCCATCCCATTTGCACCCTTCAGCATGCTTAGAGACCAGGAGAAATCTTTTATGGAGGCAATTTGCATTGAGTTGCTAAGAAAAGTGATCAAAGGAAATGCAATTAATTGCAAACTTAACTGATTAACTGATATTAAAACAGCTGCATTTCAGCCCTGCCACAAATTGAGCAGGAAGCATTTTGTGGCAGAGCAGCCGATATCACCGTCATTCTGACTCGCTGAGTCAACCAGAAAAAAACAAGAAAACAAACAAAAAAAACAAACAAAAAAAACAGCCATTTTATCACATAACCAAAACCATCAAGTTTAGTTGTTGTTCAAAAAGTTTCAGGAGGTGCAAGAAAGTCTAATCTAAAATCTCATTTGCACACGAGATAAGAGCTGTGACCAGTGCAGAGCTTACTTAGACATGGTCGCGGGAAGGTATGAGAACAAAACGGACACTTTTTATGAAAACCATAATCAGGCAGCAGAACAACCATATGTCCAGCGAAGAAAAGATAAATGCTACTGTGTCACGGCAATAGTGTGATGTCATGTGACAGGTTAGCCATCATCAAAGGGAATAGATTTGTTTAAAATCTTACTTCAAAACTCTAGCAGTGAATAAAGAATAGTACTGAACATTTTCTTTATGAAGCAGGAGTATTTTCTTAGAATTTTTTTTTTCCAGTACCATGGAACAGAATGTCACAAGGTAAAAGTGACTTGGGGATCAAAACATTTGCATTTTTTAGGATCTATATATGGAGGAAACTTCCCAAATTGCAGTCCCTTCAATGTCTGAATTACAGTTTTGATTAACTTGACATATATATAATCCAACATATCAAATCCGTACAGTAAAAAAAATAGAAACAGAAAAATAATGAATGCTGAAACATTTGTAAAAGAGGTAAATTTCTGTTATTTTATCGAAGATTTTGTGGCCATAACTAAACACAAAACTTCAGATTTTGAGCCTCTCATTATCTTTCATTTTCCAAAACAAGTAAATAAATGACTGTGCCTCCTTAAAAATGACCAAATTAACTCAAAGCTTTTCGATAAATGCAAAAGGAGCCGTCACACGACTGGGCTCCTGGCATTAAGCTGATGTCACTCATTTTCACTCTCAGCAGTAACACTTAGCAAAGCTGAGCAGAACTTGAACTGTCTGAAAATACACAACAGCAACCCAGAAAGTACCAAAAGCACCAGGCTCAGACCAGAAAACGAGCTTTCTATTGTATCACAGCTACATTGTGATGTTTGGGCGAATGTGCTAACCTACTGCTGTAGGAGGATGGCAAAAATATACACACATCACTGCAACTGAAAATAGAAACGGCTATCCAACTGCAAACTGACCTGAGACTACGCAAAATCTAAGGTAAACTGGCAACGCTTTATTTGAAGGGGTGTGCATAAGACTGACATAACACTGTCATAAACATGACATAACACCTGTCATGAACGAGTCTTTATGAATGTCTGTGACTGTTGTCATGAAGTCTCATTCGGTAAATAATGACACTTTTAATGCAAAGTTGCTTTAAAAGTTGCATTAAAAGTCCAAACTTTGCATGATTTTGTAAATAATGACAATTTAATTCAACGTTGGCATTTTTAATGGAATTTCAATGCAACTTTCAGAGAAACTTTGCATTAAATGTGTCATTATTTACCGAATGACACTTCATGACAACAGTCATAGACATTCATAAAGACTAGTTCATGTTTATGACAGTGTCATGTCAGTCTTATTCACACCCCGTCAAATAAAGTGTTACCGTTAAACTTAGCTAAAACATCCAGTTGCACCAGTTTGTCTTGATGATGATCAGTCAGGATGTCTTTGTGAATACAGGGCTGCTGCAGATGGATTAAACTTTTTGAAAGATTAAACAGAATTAAAACAGAAAAGAAACTGCATTGTAAGGAGTCGTTTTTGATTAGTTGGCAATATTGGAGAAAACATGCCATGCTTAATGACAAGAAGACAGAAATAAAAACATGAATCTTGAGCTAATGACATCTAGTGAATGACTAAGTAACTGCACACTCATTGCCTGTCTTTTGGTTTAGCAAAGCTTCAGAAAAATACTGGAAAAATCTGGCATGCAACAAAAGGATCGATCAGATTCGGCAGCTGGAATTAAAGCCAATTAAAAATTGCGCCATGAAAAGAGGAGAGAGAGCAAAAGTAAGGTAAACGAGTATGCAGTGTTATCATGGATGGTGATGATGCAAAAAGAAAATATTCAGGGTCAATTATGGCAAAACACAGACATTTTGGAGGGGGAATGCATCAGATTGGATCTAGAGTGAAGCAGGACTGAGATGACGTGTCGAACCTTGACAGCTTTGCTGAGTTTTCCTTGAAGCATGGACTCGGTGGCTGACAGAGCCTCCATTGCACTCCAGTTTTTCTCCCGAAGCTCCTGTTTTACAAAGTCAGTTCCAGAAAGATACTACTTTCAGTTTAGCCTCAGGGAAAAAGCAGTTACTGACCCCTAAACAAAGCCTGATCCAGAATGATTTCTTACATTAGAGGGAAAAAAAAAACAAACTCCAACTGCTAAAGGTACAAGAGGAGAAGAAATTCCAATCTTCCTAATGTATTTATCCCAATTTCCAATAAAGAATATCAAAGTTTTGCAATTGCAATGTGATAAAATGTGGGGAGCTTCATGACGTATAAAAACTGCATTTACAGAGTTCTTAATGTGAAAATAATTTATCACTGATGCTTTATTAACAGAGTTTCTAAAATTCTGAGTCATTCACATCAACAACCAAGCCTGCTGAAACTGGATCCAACATTGAGAACGACAAGAGGAAACTGGAAGCTCTCTTTTGCAATGCTCAGCTTATCAAATCCAAATCAAGGCAGAAAAGATACTGATGAGTCCAATTATGCTGGACTCCCTAGTTTTCCTACAGAGCACATTCCAGCTAAGAGATTCTAGCTGAACAGAACAAAAAAAACAAACCAGTTGAGAATAAGTGGCAGTGGAGAACAGGAACTATGGAAATATGCAGTGTTCGGACCTGAGGAGGGGGAACGGTTGGTGGGAACATTCAGAGGACAGGGGGGGAAAAGTTTAGTGTTAATGTGTTTACAGGTCAATGCTGCAGGAAACCTACGTTATTCTTTTTCCTCTGAAGCTCCAAGGCGTCCTTCAGCTTAGCCAGCTCCACCTGCAGACTGCCCACCTGACTCTCCTTCTCAGACATCCTGCCAAACAGAACAGCCTCTGGTTTTTAAAGCTATTCACTATTCTCAGTATAAACTTCTTAAACGTGAGAGAGTGGCATCGCTTCACTTACGCTGTGAGGAATTCAGGGCTTGGTGTTGCAGAGATGGATTGCTGTGTGAACAAGACAGAAATGAAAACAAAATATCTTCTGATAGCAGTCATGTGGTTTATAAAAACCTTCCTCACCTGCTGTTGCATCTGCTCAACTTTTTCACCCAGATCCTTTGCCTTTTCCTCCAGCTCAGTCTGAAGCCTCTGAATTTCCTGGTCCTTTGCTGCTAACCTGAAGTTCAGAGTTTCTCCATTATGGTCAGATTTGGGGAGAAAACTTTTGAAAAATGGAATTCAATGTAAAGAACGAGGTCAGCTCACTGAGACTGGAGTTCCTGAATCTTGGTACCATTACTGGCCATCTCTTGCTGCTCCTGTCTTTGCTTTTCCAACTCCTGCTGAAGAGCAGACGACTGCTGCTGAAGAGTCTATGAGATACAAGAGGATAAAACGAGCTCAAAACGGGAACAAAACTACACCAACGACGGTCATCTGTGAAAAATGCTCAAATTGTTGTTCTGGAAAGGCCCCAACCTCAACAGTCTTCTCCATGGTGGAGCTGCTGGCTTGTGCTGCTTGTAGACTCTCCTCCACCGATTTCAGCTTCAAATCTTTCTGTTGGATCCTAAACATCAGTGACACAAGGACAAAAAAAAAAAAAAAAAACTTTTACAAGCCTTACAGAGTCTCCCAGCATTATCAAATACACTTTTTTCAACCTTAAGATTTAAAACAAAAAGAGTAATCTGTTGATTAGGCCTTAAAAAAGAGCCAACCCACATGCTGTAGTAAAAACCTTCAGCTAATAATTTGTATAGTACAGATACAAGTAAATACAGCATAGGACTTTTTAAGTCTGTATATTGAGAGCATAGTGGAACCGAAGTTAAATTCTTGTTTGTTTGCACAAACTTGGCCAAGAAAGCTGATTGCGATAAATCACTGGCTGAGGTCAACATGTCATTATATCTTTAAACATATCATATATAATGACTATAGCAAGTGGTTGCGTGTGTTTGCTGGACAAGAGAAAGTAACACTAAGCCTAGATCTCTGGTTTATGCCTACACTTGATACTTTGGACTTTCTGAATATGACAGAAATGTCACTTGGCCAGATGTTAATAGGATTGCTATTGCAACTTTTATGCAAATATTAAAAAGGTTTAGCTACATAGACAACACATTCAGCTCTCCTGAGATTATCAGAAAGGAATGTGTGGCTTAATTGTGCTTTTACAGGTCAGGAGAAAACAATTTGTTGTTACAAACCAGGAAATGTTAGAATTAGCTTGATTGATCTTACTGTTTTTGGAGTTCTTCCACTTTCAACTCTGATGTGGCCTGTGGTTAGAAAACAATACAATAAACATGTGAAAGGACAAAAAAAAAAATCTGTTAATCATTAAAAAATAAATAAACCAGATCTCACCTGTTCCTCCTTCTTTTTATTAAGGTCATCTATTTCACATCTTAGCGCCTCATTCTCTTCCTTCATGATCTGCAGTTTTGGGGGAAGAAAGTTAACGTTCTGATTTTTTGTTGGGGGTTTTTTCCCCCTCAAAAAAACAGGGAAAGAGATCAAAATGTTCATAAATTAAAAACATGCCTGTTCTTTTCTAAAAACTGGCATTACCTTCAGCTCCGCCTCTTTGTTGGCCACTTCAATCAGCCCCTTCTCCAACAGTCCCTCAACCATTTTCATGTTCTCCTCTTTCTCTTGGACACTGCGGAGGAAGCAGGTTTTCACTACAGATCTTTTGTTTCATAAACAAAAGTCACCGGCAATAAAAATATGTTTTTTTTCCACACCCACCTCTTCTGGATCTGGTCCAAGGCCAGCTGGGAAGCTTTCTGAAAGGAAAAGGATCAAAGCCAATATGCTTAGGTGTGTAATAAAGAAGAATAATGTAAGGGCCCTTTAAATGTGTTGAACGAAAAAACAAAGCAGCAGCTAACCTGTTCAGTAATCTGTGCCTGCAGATTCTGAATCTCCTCCTTCAGCAACACGTTCTCATTGTGCAAAGTCTAAAAGACAAAACAGCTCCGTGGATTTCTGAAATGCTCAATCCATGAACTTTGTCAAATTTGTCACGTTGAACCATAAATTTGTGTTTCTATTGGGATTTTAGATCAACACAAAGTGATGCATCGTTGAGAAGTGGAAGGAACGATTTTAACAAGCTTTATGAAAAGAAATCTGAAAAGTGTGGCATGCATTTGCGTTCAGTCCCACTGAATCAATGCATTCAATAATTACATTTAACTCAAATTACAGCTGCAAGTTTTTTGACAGTTGCTAGACGTGCAAAGCCAATGGAGATAAGAACACAATGAGCTTGTCACAATAAGCAATAAATCAATTAATAGTATGATGAATTAAGACAAGTTTGATCATTTCCATTTGCATGACTGCTTTTCTCTGTCTGAAAAGTCGTTTCAGTCTAGTGCACTGGTCTCAACCAGCCCTTTTTTTTTTAAGATAAATTTTCTTCACAGAGACTTCAGATTAAATTTTATTTGTCTTTTTGGTTGTTTTGCATGGTGTTAAATGTTCTTTAGGAATTAAAATTTATTGATCTTTGAGAGGCTGTGCTTTCATTACTATGCCTTTACAAGTATGTTACTTGAAAATGGTCTCCAACAACAATAGTGTCTACAGCAATAACTTCAAGAATAATTTATCAATTTATCTTCCAGCAAAACCTGTTCTTGTGACAGGCCTAGTTGGGATAACCTTTTAAAACCCAACCCATCTTTAGACTTCTCTACAATGGTTCCTTAAGCTATATTCTCTTAAAAAAAAAAAAAAAAAATTTAAGGCCTAAATAATTCTATTGTATGTATGTATTGTATGCTGTATTTATAGAAAGTACAGATGAGGCAGGTTTACTCCATTTACCAATAAGTTGGTTTCTGAAGGCAACTGGTTGAACAGATGTAACACATTACAGAGGTCTGATTATAAATTCTTGGCACGCTTTTCAATTTTTTTATTTTGTTATAAAGAATGTCGATATCCATGAATCCTTTTCCTTCCGGTTCTCAGTTATTCTCAGTGCATCTCATAATATTCCAACAACCTACAGAGAAATTCATGGTTGCAAGATGAAGCAAAGCGGGAAAAAAAAACTAGAAATGTGAATAATCTTGCAAGGTGAACGTCAACAAAATGTCTTCCTAGCATGGTAGAGAACATTGTGATAAACTGCCTACAGATTAACCAGTGACATGTTAGCACAGGAACCTGAAGCTTTAAGACATACCTGCATGTTAGTTTCTCTGCTCGCTCCACTGCTCCTCTCAGCACTCAGAGAATCCTGAAGACTCTTTCGCTGCAGCTCCTTTTCAGACAGCCTAGGTAGAGGTAAAAATATTCAAATACAAAACATCACTGTAATGATCTCCGATCCCAACACATTTGGTGCAATCCGAGGGTAAAAGACTTGCTTACAGCTTCTCTAGCTCCTCAATGTGGGACACATGGTTGGCCTAAATGTTGAACAGAGAAATCTCATTAGCCTACTTGCGCTCAGATATGTAGGTTTTAATCTTATTGCTTTCAAAAGTGAAGTAAGACAGGTAAAAAGCCGGCCCACACCTGTGAGGAGATCTGAGCCTGCAGGTTCTCATTCTGGGATTTTTGTGCTTCGTTCTGAGCCTGAAGAGCTTTGTTCTCATTCTTAAGTTGCTAATAAAACAAATTGGAAGAGTTATTTCCAGATGGAGTGCGTGATTTATTTTCAGTCATATTCTGAATTGGTCATAGCAGCTTACCTGAACCTGGGCCTGCACAGTTTCATCCGGAACGCTGCGCTGGGACATCTCCATCAGCTCCAACACCCTCCGCTCCAGCTGATCTTTGGAGAGCACGGCCTCATTCAGGTTGCTGTGTAGAGTCTGGAGTTCCTTGTTTTTGTTGTTCATCTCCGTCTCGGCTGCCAGAAGTTGGCTGTGAAGCTCTTTTAAAAGAAAAAAAGACATCAAGTTACTTCACTTGAACAGGGCTGAGAATATATAAATGTTTTCTGTGTGACAGGATGTTTAGTGACCTTGCTTAGAGGCCTGAAGTTTCTCTCGTTCAGCGTTGACATTGTGGAGGAAGTTCTGCAACTCTTCCCAGCTTCGCTTGGCATCCTGTAACTGTGCCTGTGGATAACGAGGAATCAAGCAACTTTATAACAAAAGGCACAGTAGAAGAATGCTTGTTTTCTTACATACAGCATATCTCAGCATCTATATCTTTATAAATATTAAGATTTCCAAGATCTCAATGCTAAAGATTGCCTCGTGTGTTGGTAGCTTCAGAGTTCATAAATATTTCGACCCATTTCTCTTCATTCGAGGTGACAGTCTGGGTCAGATGAGTCAAGCAGACACAGTCAGGCTTTCTAAATAAGCCCACAATAGGCTTCTGAAACGGCTCCGCCCTCAATCCAACTCAAAATGTATCCACCATGTCTAAAAGTCTATTTTCCAGGAAAACAGTTAGATGACTGGTCAAATAAGAAAATGAAATTATGCTCATGGCAACAAAAAGTGTGTGGCTGAAACATGCTAAAAAGATATTTATCAGAATATAAGGTGTACTGACCTACTACTTTTAATGCCATTAAACCAAATACAAAAATTCTGCTAAATAGTCAAAATGGACACCCAGTTCTTTTTTAATTCAGGAAAGTTGTTGTATAATCTTTACACTTTGGAAAAAGAATGGCTCAAACTCATCTCTAAATGTTCAAGAGTAAGAGTGTAATACCTAATGATAAGTAGGACTAGAAACATCTGAGTGGGGATGTATGTAGACCCCTTTAAATTGCCTCATTGAGGTTGAAATCCGTGAAACCCAAAGCTTGGTATACCTCTGGAGTTCACTGCAAAGACTGGTCTGCATCAAGCCAACAGGAAGGGTTGATCCGAGTATTTTACAGGAAAAAGTCATGTTTATACAAAGCTTCAAACATTCCAGCTTCCTAAGCAAGCAAACCCACCCATCTCAGGTTTTGTTTCCCACAATCCACCCTTGGACTTTTACTACTGCTTCCCTTGCCGCTTCCCCACTAATGCCGCCACACCCACTGACCAGATCTGAAGCTAAGCTGCACTCTTCTGTGCCGAGGGACCCTGAAGCAGAAGGTAAACACACACATCTGACTTAGCGTACCTCCAGCTGGGACACGTTCTGCTTGTAGCTGACCTCCAGTGACTTCCTCTGGTGTTCCTCCTGCTGCAACTTGCTGTTGTTGTCTGCCAGTTCTTTCATCAGGCCGGCGTACTCAGAGCGCAGCTTGTTCAGCTCTGCAGAATTCCTGTCAAGAATGTAATGCGAAAATTGCTCATGCGGCAATATTTTGGGAAACTGCCGAAGAAGCAAATCCACTAAAAGCATATTTCAGTGTGAAAAGGGGTAGGATATATTGGATATTTTATACGCAAAGGCAGATCAATACCAATTTCCAAAAAAACAAAAAACAAAAAAAAAAAAAACAGCTACTTGAAAAAACTATTGTACAAAAAAAATCAAACCAAAAGAAGGAAATAAATGTAAATGTTCAATCTTGATAGACTAAGTATTATCAATCAATCATCTTTATTATCTCAGAGGAAATTGGTGTGCAGCACAGTAGGAAAAACAGGAAACAAAATGGGGAAAAAAAAACACACTTGATTTGTTTATATCTAACTTGAAAATAATCAATAGTAAAATTTATTGAGAGTCCCAATAAAGGCAACCCGGGTACCACCAGTAGCATTGACAGATTCATGGATCAACCAATGGTGGGAGTTGAGCCACCTTCAGTGCTACTCTGCAGAAATGTTGGTATTATTTGAAAGGTAAATGCAAAGTGACACCTATGTGTGAAGTGTAAGAACCACTGATCTAAGTCATAATTGTAAAGTACTTCAGGAAGGCCTGAAGCCTTTAATGCTACAAAATTGTCACAGAAATATCATTTTTTGGAAATCATTCAGTAATAATTTCCAGGTTTTTCAACTGCATACAAATACAGTACACACTTTAAGAGAGTGTACTATAATAATTCAAATATTTAGAGTCTGACACATTTGACCCAGAAGTGCCGCACTGACTTGCTCTCCATCTGAGTGGTGGCTGAGCTGACCGCGTCCCTCAGGATCCCGTTCTCCTGCTGCAGACGAGTGATCTGGGCTTCCAACTGCTCCCTCACCTGCTGAAACTACACACACACACACACACACACACACACACACGTGTTACATTTCACATCAGTTACTAAATTACAGCTATCTTACTGAACAGAGGAGAACGTTAGATTTCACCGATTTTTGCATATTCTGTAGCTCCTGGTAGCTGCCCTGTGCTTTGGCCTGCATGCCGCCCAGCTCTTTCTCCATGGCGACTCGCTGGTCTCTCATCATGGTCTCCATTCTGCCAGTTTTCTGTTTCTCAAGCTGAAGCTCCTAAAGCATTTAAAAAAAATCACAAGGGAAAGCTCAACAAAACAATCCATACCTTATAAATGAAGGATTTGTCAGAGCGTTTCTGACCTGACTGAGCTGCTTCACTTTGTCTTTGGCGATGGAGGATTCCTCCTGCAGAGTTACAAGAAGTTTCTCTCTCTCCTGGGCCGCCGGGTCGGGCCTCGCTGTGGACTGAGGTCACAGCGATAGAGGAGAAGTGAAAAGCAGACAGGGGAAATTCAGTAATGATTTTCAGGTTTTTCAGCTGCATACAAATATTAAGACATGCCATTTGTCACAGCTGTGTGGTTTGTGGTCCAGTAATCTTACTTTGTGCCAGGCATCTAGGGCAGTAGGGTTCTTTTCTCGGAGGAGAGCAATCACATTGGTAGCTTCCGCTTCTGACAAAGTCAGGCTGGACAGACCAGAAAGCAGCTCCTTCAGTTTCACTTCTGTGTTCCCTGCTAAGTCACAAGAAGGTTGCTGCTGCAGTTTATTTATACAATGAAAAGTCTGTAAATGTTTTACAGGTAATGGACCTTTAAACTCTCTTTGATTGAGCTGCAAAACCACATCAACAGATATTAGATTGCAAACACCACATTGAACTTTGACCAAGACCAGCAGAAGAACTATTAAAACAAAAATGTTATGATGTAAATTATTATAGGAAAAAGAGCTGATCTGACAGTTAATCAGCACACAGATATTGAAAAGCTAAAAGAAAATAAGCTGACAGAATCTAGCGGATCACAGAGTGCTCAGCCAGTTCGGCTTGAGGAAAATTGAGTGGAAGGAAAACATATGGTTGAAAAATGTGCAAAAAAAAAGTGATGGAAGAGAAAAAATATATATGTCTTTAATAGAGAAATTTCAGTCTATTAAAAAAAAAATCAATCGTATATAACCTCAGAATTTAGCCCCAGCTGAAAAATAAAATCTGTTTCTCCACCACCAGTATATGACAGTGTTCCCTAAACCTGGAAACGTCACACTGAACCTTATGCTACTTGAAATCTGAGTTTCTCTACTCTTCTTCTTTTATCCGGGAGTTCTAAATGAAATGCAAAACTTTCCTTTGGTTTGAATATCAGACTGGACCACTGAGCATCAGTCCAGCTCTTAGCCAACACTCATCATGCCTCTGGTTTAGCAGTGGCTTAACACAAAGAATGTAGCAGCTGCAACTCCTGTTCTGGAAAGGTCTGTGTGCGGTGACTCCAGCCACAGTCGAGTCTTTGGGACTCTACTGTAAGCTCAAGAATGGATTTGTCCACCTTCCTTTACCAAATGTTTTCCTTCCACTCAGCATTCCATGAATATGGTGGGAGACAGCGTTTTCATAAGCCAAAATTAACAGGAGTCAACACTTGAATTATATCACTCTGTGTGAAATAAATGGAGTTTTACTTTTGTAACCTAAATGAATGAAATAAACTTTACTAGCCACAGCTAGTAAAAAATCCAAACTACTTCTTACCTTTATCGGTCTCATTCTTCTGTTTCTTGCCAGATGCTTTAGGTGGTACGTCGTCATTATGAGCTGCCTGGTGGTTGGAGGCTGATGCATCTCCCAGAATGTGGGCTTCCTCTACTACTGTTTAGGGGAGAAAAATATTTAACCTATGAGCCTTAAAGAAACTGACATCTGACTCAGATAGTGAGGTTGTTTTGATCATTTTTACCATGCTCTGTCTTCTGCTTTTTGGCAGAGTTTTTCTTTTTGCCAGTGACAGCCGTCGGGTTGACACCGTCAAGAACTTTGGTTTCGGCCACAGAAGGAGCTTCCTTTTTGCTTGGAGCTGGAGCTTGCTCTGCTTTCACCTCAAGCTGCTGGACCTCTGCTTGAAACAGAAAGAAGATTTAGGGATACACTTTTCAATCATTTACGATACAGACCGATTCATCTAATATGGAAATATTAAGCACAGTCAATCATGCAACATATATTGGTTTAAAATCTTTGTGTCGATATTGGGATGCAGTGAAATTTTGATATTTACACTCAAGTTTATCCCTTGCTAAACCAGGCTAAAAACTTCACTTATTTACTAACCCGCCTCCACTTTCTGCTTCTTCTTGTCTTTCTTCTTCCCAGAGGTTTGGGGAGGTGTTTGAGTTTGAACAGGAGCCTGAACAGCTTGGACCTGAACCTGCGTCTCCACCTGTGGAGGAGGTGGGCTCATCCGTTTGCCTGAAGTTGGAGACGTCTCCGTCTTGTGGCTGACTGGCTTTGAGTCGTTCATTTCCGACTCCTCTAGGTTGGAAGCTGCTGCAGCAGCAGCTTTGGCAGCAGCCTTGGCAGCCTTTTTCTCCTTTTTCTTCCTCTCCCTTAGTCCAGACGTAGCCTCTGGAGAGACCGAAACTTCGGCAGCAGGTGCAGGCGGGGATGGATCCGGGGTAACCACAGGTTCAGGTTCCTCCTCTGCCTCCACGTTAGAGCCAATGACGTCAGTCAAGTCAAAATCTCGCAGGTCTTCTTCAGACTCTCCTCCACCTCCCCCACTTCCCCCACTGGCGGTTTCCTTCTTTTTGCTTTTCTTCTTTTCGTTCTTCTTACGAGAGTCTGGCTTGGTCGGCGGCAGCTTGAGGTCTCGCTTCTGCCGAGCCAGCACCTCATCGTAAGAGGTTTCCTTCATGAAGAGCCAGAAGAAGAGGAACATGAGGGCGATGACCAGTGTGGGGGCCAGGATGAGAAGGTACTGAGAGTCGTAGATATCCATCGCCATTCTGAGGAGAGGAACAAAAAGAACGGTTGGGGTTTTACAGGTGAGACTTCGACAGTCGAGCTTCCAACAAGATGAGGGTTACAAATAAACAAAAACTGATTTGGAAGTGCATAAAAACTGACAAGGCTTCTAGAATGACCTCAAACTTGTAGAAATCCAGAGAAGTGGGAAGAAACAATTGTGACTAATACATCAACAATTGAAATTATCGTCAACTAATTTAGCAACCGATTAATCGTTAACTTGGATATACAAACTCTAAAAACAACCATTTGCTAAAAAAGAAAACAAATTCTCAAACTCTTCAAGTAATATAATTTTGTTTCCCTGGTTCAAATTCACTAAATTATTTCCCATTTCCTAAAACTTGCATTTTATTAAATAAAATTGTCTCTCTTATTTAAAATAGGAAATGAGTGATCTGTTTTTTTTTTTACATCTTTTAATGTATGACTAATACTGTACATAAAAAAATCTTAAAAGGTTAAATGAAAAATCTGTAGAATGTGCCATTTTTTAAATCCAATTAATCAACAAAAAATTAATAGAATAACCGATCACTAAAATAATCATTAGTTGCAGTCTATAAAGTACATGTCCATTAAGGCTACATAGAAACCTTAAACCGTGCTTTTAGTCTGTTGCACATTTCCATCCAACAGACTTGATTTTTGCTCTTTTTCTAACCACATATAAATCTGTGGTATCTTCTGTGTGATATTTCTCCATGTGTGGTGGGTCGTTGTTTATGCTAAGAGGGTGGCGAGAGAGAACTGACCTTACCCTATCTTAGCGATATGATCCAATTAGACCACGCTGCCCCTGCCAGACAGCTTAACGTCTTCATTACATACTGTAAGTTCACAGAGGGAACCGAGAGAACTGAAAACTATTCTGTTAGAGCCAAAAATGTTAAATATTAAAAAAGTCTGCTTCACTCATGCAGACTGAAACAGGAATAAAATAGGTCAATACCAAGCAAAAGGCAACTAGGCTAACATTCGTAGCCTACGTTCTCATTTAGCCACTTCCCTGCCGTTCGGCCTCTGTAAGGACAAGCCCCTGCTGTTCTAAACTTACACTGGATTGGATTTGAAAGGGGCAAAAATATACCGACATGAAAGTGTCAGAGGTTGAACACCGCTCCAGCTGCAGCCGGGATCTTCAGTCCTTTATGGCAGGGGAGAGGACATTCATCTGTTACATTCTAGATATCTCTGAGGACGCAATAGCCTCAGATGTAATCAATTTAAAATCCACAAAAACACATTCTTCAGAAAAATGTGCCTTTGCTCTTCCTAGTTCCCATTCATGTTTTGGACTCAAATTTTTAGATTTCTTTCCACATCAGCTCCTTTTTGGGTTTTGTCAGCATGTTCAGCAAATCATCAAAGCATGATGCAGAAGTTGGCTAAACAATTAGCAATGTGGTAAAGGGAGAATTTTGCCATTTCCATGCAGAATCATTTCTATGCCAAAATATATACCACTAGATTTGTTATATATAAATGGTGCAAGTTACACTAAATAGAGATTTCCTAAAAGCACAGTGTAGTCTGTGATGAATTAATTATCCCTAAAAAATATTAATTCACAAAAAGCTCTGGCTTAAAAATTCTATCCAAAAATATCTAAAACCATAAAAAGTTGAAAAATAGCTCCATTTTTGTTTTTGAATAAAGTGTACAGTAGGGCCAGGAGATAAAAAATAAATAAATAAAACTCATTTTTTTTATACCACATCCGACTCTTGATTTTTCTCAAAATTACTACTTTATTCTCCAATATTACGACTTCATTCTGGTAATTAAATTACCATTACAGGCTAAATTACAGGTTTTCCTGTTAAAACGATGCTAAAAATCTCTTTTGAATTAGACAAGCTGATATAGAGGAAAATGATATAAATAAAGCATCTTACAGACATGAGAGAAACAGAAAAAGAAAGTTAAAGTCTGTTTAAGTGTTGTGTCGTCAGCAGTGTACAGAGTCTGATGAGAAGTGACCTGAAATTCTGCACAATCCAGTCAAGAGCTGTGGCCGACGTTCAGCATAGGAGTCAGTGTCGTAGAGCAGGCCTTTAGTAATTTGGATTAAGAAGATTACCCATGATAATAGATTTAAGAATAACTTTCCACTGCAGGGCTTCCTGAGCACCGACAGGCTTAGTCTCACAGTGCAGCGCTGATTGTGTTTCACTCCAAACCTCCAAAACCTCTGATCACATTTCACAACAGAAAAAGAGACATATAATTAGGTATGTTGCAAGCTTAGCTTTGTTTGGCTGTAAAACCAAACTTTTCATTGAAATAAAAGGAAAAACCCAAATATTGCCCACATAGCAATCTAATGTGCTTTATAACTCAATCAGATACATCCTGATGCTGGATTTCAATAGCGGTTTAATTAACTGCAGCCTTGGTCTGAGTCGGGGACGCACCGATCAGGCTTTTCATGGCTGACATCCATTTTCTTTACGGTCTAACCTTCTAGTTGTCTGAACCCAACCAAAAATGGAAGATTATCTCCATGTATTCATCCAAATACATGCTCCCTACTTTTGGATAGTTTTTCACCTAAATAGAAGAACATCAAAATGTTTGGTGTGTTTATAGACTGAAAATAGATGAGAGTGCTGAGTTTAGACGCATTTATATGAAGATAGAAGAAACATCTCATTTTTCAGAAACTCAATAGCCAATAGATAATTACGGCTAATTAAAGAATATCTTGGGCAGTTCTGATGCCTGGTCCGTCAGTAGCTCTGTGTGGTACATTTATGTACTCTTCCTATATGAACCTTTTGCCTTTTAAACAGTATCAACCCAGTGATCTCATTAAGGAGTGAGTAATTTATTTAATGGCTCTCTCATATTCTTACAGTTAGAATTGGGCTGCTTTGCAGAATAGAAAAGTGGAGGAGCCAGTTAAGGTACTCCTAAGATGTCATTCCGGTGAGGCGTTTCAGGCACATCCCACCAGGAAGAAAACACCCAGAGGAAAACCCTGGTCACACTGTATGGACCTTCTATAGAAAACATCTTCGAAACTTAACTTGTAATGTAAACTCTTTCAAACTGTCAGTAACCCTTGAAGCAACATTGAATGTTGGCACAGAGACGACGGGTGGAGTAGGTGGTGTAAAACTCACAGGCTTGTTTCCTTTCGTTTACTTCTCACTTTCTCCCATTCCTGGGACTAAGAATGGAGATTTCATGCGTTCCCTTATGGAGCTGGAGCCTCGTTCCAGCATCAAAATGAGCCTGGAGGACAAAGCCCTCTCGGGCTGTTGGCTCCCCAGAATCTACCCACTTGGCTGGCCAGGCCTCCTGATTTGGCAGGCGAGGACACAGAGGCAAGTCCTGATAACTATCCAGCCTGAAGTCCAAAACAAGGCCATGCAACACTCTAAAGTTAACATTTCTGAACTGGCAGCAAGCTGCTTAAAAACACCAACTAAAACAATAAGTAAATGTTTTCTTAACCTGGTCCTATGAGTGAAAATTAATTAAACCAATTGAATTTTCACAGGAACTATTTTTAAAAAAAAACAGGAGTTTGAGGACTTAAGATTTCTCTAACCATTGCTACAAAAGCAACACCATATTACAGTTGAAATTAGGTCAGTTACTAAATAAATTGAACTGCCATTTATGTGTACTTGTTACTATAGTAACATGGCATTTTTGTCCATTTTTGTTTTAAATAAAAGCAATCAGATTATGTTACACAATTGTGTTTTTCACTCAAAGTTATAGCTTAAGAACCTCAGCCCATGCCTACGTACAAACTGGACAGTGAGTTTTAATACACTCATACAGAGAGATGAACTCCAGTCAGAGAAAAAGCTCTGACGCAAGGTAGATGATAGATAGATAATGTTCAATCTTATCAATAATCTGGTTCATAAACTGAATGAATCAAAGTACACGGTATATGTGCTTGGTTAAGGAGAAAAACATTAACAAATCAGAAGGCATGCTTTCATTTTCTACTCTACCTGGGCAAAGCAGCCTTGAGAAATAACTTATCGGTAGATAGGGATCAGATAAAGGGAAACAACAAGACAAAACAAATATCTTCAGTCAGAATGGAGGAGACTTTCAATTTATGTGCTTTTTAAGTTTCTTAAACTGTCACTAAGTAGATCCTGGTTGACTTTCCAATGAGTCCAAAGTCCCCCTAGCACCAAAGAGGCCTAAATGTCACAAGGACACATGCAGTTTTGAAGGGTTTGGCAGCACACATGTCACTCAGTGTAAATACCAGAAATAGTTCATAGTAGCTTAACTTGTCTTTGACACAGGGTGGTATCCTTTACGCCACCTCGGCACTCTCAGGTGCAGTACTAAATGTGCTAGCTTGCTTGGTCATGCTTAACATTAACCGCAGGGCGAGTGATGGCAGCTGGTTCCACGTCAACTCAGAAGCTACACTCCTTAAAACGAAAAAAAAAAAAAAACTATGAAGGTTTCTGATCTTACTGGTGTGATACTTTCCACGCTATGAAATTAGTCATCAGAAGCAGCAAGCAAGAATGCTCACAACCTCACTTCCCTAAAATGTCCTGGCAGGGCTTGTCCTGTGAACCGGACGTGGTCAGTATGAATGACCTCACTTTCTAAATTTTCTTTAAGTTCAGAGGGACTATGAATGAGCTAGCTAACAGAGCTAACTAACGGTTGACCACTCTCATGCTAACCGGTCAGTCAAGTTTAATACACCGGAAATATCTGTCACTATAAATGAGCTGACCAAGACAGTGAGTAGGAGGAATAGTTTGGTTCCCACTCAGAAACACTCATTCCTCTGTGGAGGCGTGGACCTCTTCCCTGACGGGCCTCGTACTATCCCAGCCTCCCTCTCTTTAAATCTCTGACCCGGCGCACTGCTTCACTCTTCCGCTGCGGCCCGTTCCCAGGCCTGCGTGAGAAGCTAAAGAGCAGCTCTGACCGGGACAAGCGGTTATTCTCACCAAAAATTACCGATAACATCTAGGGAAACCGCAGTCGTGAGTACCTGTGGCTTCAGTTGTCTGTTTCCTTTGCCCGTGGTTAAATGGCGTTGTTCTGCGTTGACTCTGGCACACTCCCGACTTCCCAGGGCAGCTCCAGCCTGGCTTTCTCCTGCGCTTGCCGTCACACTCTCTGCTCTGCTGTTTCTGGTTTGCGGGGGCGGGTCATAAGCAGGCTGATAGGGAGCGCTCGTTTTGTGAGCCGACGTACACCGGCGGAACAAGTCATTATACGGATGTTTCTCCAATAATGAAAATATAATCGAAAATGTACTCTTCTCTTAGTGTAATTTTGTAAAAAAAAAAAATATATATATATATTTTTTTTTATATATATAAATATATATATATATATATATATATATATATTTTTTTTTTTTTCTGAGATAAAGTCTCAGAATATTAGACTACTACACATAACCAACACAAAAAGTTTTGCCACTTTGAGTTGTGATCAGTCACTCCTGGATGCCAATGCCAAAGGTGTCTTTCATGAGCAAGAGAAAACGGACTGAATGACTGCTTTGTTGTTCAAAGTTCTTTTTTGAGATGAAAGACAGTTTTCTCTTTTGGATGGGGCCCTTGGGGCCTTTTGGTGTTAGTTCTTATGGTTGGTTCATCATATGTATGAAACATTGTTGCAATAAAAGAGTCAAGTAAAAGTTTAAATATTTATGTCAAGTACGATCCTATTGTGTATATGAGTTTTCTTTTGTTGTTTTCGGTTTTTAATTTTGAGGTATCACCTGGCTTATTGCTAATTTAGCATTTTATAGCTTTTTTTATTTCAGCTTTTGCTTAGATTTTTTTTTGTTTATTGCAAATATGTTTGCTTTTATCAAAAAAAAAAAAAAACACATAGGAAAATATTGGCAATGGAAGATTTCATAGTTTTCCCAAAACATCCACAACAACAAAACTTACTGTATAACCAATTCATATGTTACTGAATTGATATAATTAGCCATCAATTATTTCCAGAAAACATCAAACAATACAGAATAACAGGCAAATCATCACAGTAATATAGCTGTGTTTTTCTGCCCAGGCAGAATAACTTATCAAATAAATAACACCACAGTTAGAATTAAAAACAACGCAGTTATTAAAATGTAAGGTTTGGTCAGTAACAATGAAAGGACAGTTGTCTCCCTGAAGAAGGGCAGAGTCATTCATTCCTCCTCTGTGTCAGTGGGCCTTGCTGGGGCTGCAGTCTGCAGCTCCGCCTCATACTGCTTCTTCAGTCCTTTCAGATACATACGCAGGCTCTCTGGATCCAGTCTTGAGTTTCTGGCAGTCTGCAAGAGGCGAGTTGCCAGGTGGTACACAGCTCTCTGTCTCTGCGTTTCTGGATCAGCGGGACGTTTGGCCTGAAAGTGTCAAACAGATGCTAAGTTTAGTCTATTCCTAAAATGTATTACTCAAAATATCCAGTTATTAATGTCATGTCAGAAAAATACTGTTAGCATTGGGGCAGTTTAATGTCAGCCTATGTGGCTACATATTGCACTTACACACTTTTAACAGCATAAGTGCAAAATCTTTATAGAATATGGTGGCAAATATTTTTACGATGTTTGGCAGAGATCAGCACAAAATATTTAATAATTTTGAAGTGAGCAGCTGTGATTGTAACAAAAGGTGGTTCTAAAAACTATGGACTCAACACAGATTAAATATATGCATGTCACAATTTTTTGATTTTTATTAGTAAAAAAATTCTTCTCCACAAATTTGCACTAGATTTTGTTTTATTTATCGTATAAATTCCCCATAAAAGAGAGAAGTTTAAAGCTGAAACACGTTAGACAGTTTCAGGGGTATGAATAACTTATTACAGAACTATCAGAACAAAATGACTAAATCTGATCTTTATGGACATTACCAGAAGCTGCTGGCTGACTTTACAGGCAACCAACTTCGCCTCTTGGATTATACTTGGAGGAAGTGAGGTAATCTCAGCTGCTCTCAGACCTAAATCAGAAAAAAAAAAACTGTGTCCTGTAATGACTTTCATATCAAACTTTAACAAGACTGTTCCTGAAATACGCCGACTGGTTACCGTATTGTCTTTCGTCAGAGCATCCTCGACTCAGCAGATATGTATACACCACTTGCTCAGCACCAGAGTCTCTGTTACGTGTGTGCTGAACCTCCATGTGCTGGTTTTCCACGTTAGGATAGAGAGACTCCAGCTGACAGAGCTCCAGAAAGTGTGTGGCAAACAGAGTGAACGCCTTGCAAAGAAGAGGAAAAACCAGACACACCTTCAAGTTCAAAACACCTATTATGTAGGATGCCGTTGTTTGTTCTGCTGCTTTACATTGACCATGAAGGTGTATCACAAGCTATTAGAAAGGAAGTCAATGGCTAAGAAACAGCAGAGGAATCTGAACGATCTGGTTCTTAATTCAGAAAGGGGAGTGGCAGAACTCAACCGTACTGGTGCATTTTTCACCTTTAGGCCAAGGAGGAACTCACAAACCGAGTGACAGATTCCAATGCCTTCTTCAGCACTAGTGCCACGTCCCAATTCATCTATAATGGTCAATGACCTGTCACTCGCATTGTGGATTATGTAAGAGATCTGAAAGAATCAAAAAGTGTTAGAGATTAAGCCTTTCTTTTTATATCACATGAAACAATCTGTGCAATCTGTGTGCAAAAAAGACCTTACCTCCTTCATTTCCAACATGAAGGTAGAAGAGTTGGTTTCAAAATCATCATCAACACCAATTCTGGTGAAAATCTGGTCAGCGATGCGGAAAGAGGCGTACTCAGCTGGGACAAAAGAGCCTTGAAGAACATAAACACAGAAGTCATGACGCAAGATTAAGGTAAGCGCACGGCACGATTTATAAGGTTAGAATATTAGCCGCTGACCTATTTGGGCCATGATCTGGCAGAGCGCCACCTGTTTGAGGTATGTAGATTTGCCGCTCATGTTGGGTCCTGTTACGATGACAAAATTGCTGCCCTCGGAGATGTAGGTATTGTTTGAGACAGGCTGCTGTCGGGCCATTCGCTCCAGGATGGGGTGACGACCTTGCTTGATGGCCAAGGTGTCTGTAAACTCTGGACGCACTGGCGGCCACAGCAGAACAGCACAAACACGTCACTTTCGTCTGCTGTTTTGTGTTCCAGGCATCTCAGTGACAACAACAGCAAAATACTGTAAAAGCATTTGCAATGTTCTAAATCCATCAGCGTATTTAAATAAATGCCTGATTAGCCGCAGACAGGTTGTAAAATAAGCCACAGAATCATAAAACCAGCCATTTCTGTGTGAAAATATGCACCGGTTACAGACAGTTGGCGGCTACAGTTGTCTCTGCAAATACTGCACATCAGTGAGGGCTTATGTAAGAAGGGTAATCTGAGTACAAGCTGGCTTGGACAGAAGGGGGGCAGGCAGTCAGCATGCATCAATGGAGAGACAGTTTCAGACAGCTGAGGGCCAGCAATCGCCACCCACATGGCTGATGGGGGCGGAGCCGCACGCGAAAAGAACCGAGCCCAGCAGAGAGTCAGGCTTAGTAGAGCAAGCAGTTCATGGCGGTTTAACGGAGCCACCTTCCTCTAGACAGCAGATCAAACCTCATGGAGGTAATACTCAGTACACAGCACTGGAAAAGTGGAAATACACTTTTGTATTACTCAAGGTTTATGCATCATTTTGCAAATGTTTTCACATTTTTGTCAATTATGATTATAATCTGCAAACTTTGATCAATTTTATTTGGAATTTTTTTATTAATAAGACTGTTCCTTGGTGTGACAAGACATTGTTACTTATAACATGAAAAAAATGCTTTGTTACACTGGCAGACTATTTTACTTATAGCTAGTACTTATTCATTATTGACTTAAAACAAGCTCCTATATTGTGCGGAGACGTTATTTGTTAGTCTTGTCTTATTTCAAGTCAACTACAACACTTGCAAAATCTTACCATAAATAATCAGTAAGATTTTGTGTTTTTGCAGTGTGGTGGCATGATGCTCCCACCACAATGGTTCATCATGGAAATGGTCTGATTAGGGTGATGGTAAGTGGCTTGTGCTTATCTAGACTACAATCGCCGATTATGGAAGGTAGGCTGCCATTCAATCAGAGCCACCAAATGACTGCTATAAATGTAGCGAGGGTTTGAACCAACAACCCATCAGTTGTGGGACAAAATCCCTACCTTCTGAACCACTTTCACTGTTTTAGTGTCATCTACCACTCTGCCAGATTTGTGGAGTGACAAAATTAGTTTACCACAAAAAATCTCAAATCTCACTGACGTTTGTCTCTGCTATGTGACAAAATGTTAAAAAGCTCAAGGTTTATACATCATTTTTGCAAAGCACTATCATTGATGGAACTGGTTTCCACTTACCGTAGTCTGAGATTGTGCATGCATTGGCCAGCGAGAGCAACATGTCCAACATGGACACAGTGTCAGAAAGTTTGTACAGGCAATGGATGTGCTCATGGATGGTTGTAAGAAGTTGGCATATAACCCTATTGAAACACAGATAAGGAAGGAGTATAATAAATTTTACCTTATAAATAGCACCCTCTAGTGGACATTTAATGATAAAGCCAAGCCTCAAAAGCTATAATGTCAGTTTTCTCACTAAAACATTCCAGTTGGGAATTGCTAATGGGTCACTGGCACTACACAAAGTAAAAAGTTTCAGTGAAATGTTTCAAAGCTCTGAAAGGTACAGTAATTTTTTTTTTTTACAAAGACATTGTTGGATATAATGAGATAATGAATTTACTAATCATGCCCTTATACTTGATTTTCTTTAGGGAAGAAAAGCCCTAGTAGAAAAATTGAATTGAAATCAATCAGTGCCATTAAAATAAGTTGTTTGTGAAAGGATAGATAGTTGTCTTCTCACACATAGGACATGTGGAAAATCTCCCTCAGCGCTTCATCACAACGACCATTCATCTTAATCAGGTCTGCAGTGGTAAAGCCATAACTGTTCTTCTGCTTGGTGACCTGAAATAGAAGATTTTCTGTTAGCAAGAAGCAGCTTTAGTGATTACTGAAGTTAGTTTTGTTTCTTTTACTACCTGCTAGTGCTCCATTGTCCCTAGTACAACCTAATCTGCTTGGGGAGTGATTTTAAAAGGACCCTACCTTGATGAACTCTGGGGGTAGCTTGCCCTCAGGTAAGACCACTCCATCCAGCTTCATCTGGACAAAGAATCCCCGGGACGTACTGAAACTAGTGCGCAACGGAAAGCCGTATTTCTCCCCCAACTTGTTCACAAGCCCTATACACAGCAGAGGGACGCACACAAAGCCATCAGATATGGATGCATCATAGAAATGATGCAAGAGAATTTTTACTAGATACCTGCAATGTCGTCTACAATTTCAGTGTAAACTCTGCGTGCGATGTCGAGGAACGCATTGATGTTGGGTCGCACTGCGTAACACTTCTGGGTCCGCAAGTTCAGGCTTCCTTTAAAATAAGTGGTGTCATAATTAACCACCGTCTTGATCTGCTCGAGGATTATATCAAATCTGTGGGAAAACAAAATGCACACACTGTTTTAAGAAGGTTAAGCACAGGAAAAATCTATTGAAACTCCGGACAAACATATATGTAAGCCTGAAGTGATACTACTCTTGTAGTATCATTTCATACTGTAACTTTTTGAAAAATCCGGCCTTCAAATTGGGACTTTATCTAAACCCTTTTGATTTAGTCAGATGAATATTTGTATGAATATTTGGAAAAGCACCTTATAGCCATTGTTAAGTATGGTGGAGTATGTCACGCTATGGGCTTTTTTCTATTAAAATAGATCATCACTGGGTTTTCAACACAGTAATAAGCTTACACATCTGGCCAAATCAGCACATGAGTTATTTTGACTAATGAGATGTTGAGGTCATATTTTGTTTCTGTATAAAACCCAAATGTGGGCAGCAGATAAGCAAGATGGAAGCTAAGGGGTATTTATTAATAGAAAAGGTGAACAAGCTTACAGGAAACTAAAGATGACACACAGAACAAAAAACCCAAAAGGACAAAAGTGATAGCAACAGGGTAGCATAATATGCTTAGTATGTATCAGCTGTGAGGGAGCAGACTGAGGCACGGATTGTAAATGGTAAAAGATCATGAAATGACATAGAAGATACAATAAGTGCAGTACAATTAGTAAACAGGGGTTGAATGTTTATTATTTTAAGGATATTTACATATCTTTATTGAGGGTGCCAGTTAAAGTGGTTGGTTTAGTACATATTTCCAATTTGAATTTAAAGTAAAAAAAAAAAAAAAAGCCTTTTTACCGGTTGTCCTCCAGCGTTGCACTGTATGCCTTTAGCAGAGCTGTGTTGCATGTCTTTAACACCTCCTGTTTAATATGTGCAATGTTTAATTGTTTATAAAAATCAGTATATGAATGTTTATTGAATGATGACCAGCAGGTACAGACCCTTAACTGTGGCACCAGATCCAGTGTGTGCTTCAGCTGGATGACATGCGTAATCTTCGATTCAGCAGCTTGAGCCTGCAGGATTAATAATGTACCACTAATGAGAAATGCACAAAACGTGAGCAACAGAAAAAAACATCTATAGAACATAGAGCTGTGAAAAAAAAAAAAAAACCCTGCATGAACCGTTTCCTGCTTTGGAATCTGAACGAGAACGGAGAGCAGCCGGTCAATGTCCAGGAAATGACCTATTGCTGAGGGGGAAAGAACACACACTGATATGAATCATCTGTATTTGTTAAATTTGCATGTATGATTCAATAAAAAGGTAGCTCTTAAACCATTCTTTAGGCCGAAGAAGAGTTCCTCGTTTTGCAGCAGCTCCTGAATGGCGTCCAAGCGTGTGGTTATAGTATCCACATCAAGAAGAGGCTCCAGGATATTGGAGCGCAGCCTCCTCGCTCCACCAGGTGTTTTTGTATGGTTGAGTACTCCTAAAAGAGTATAGTCGCTTCTGTCCAAAGGCAAACAAAGAAGGACTAAAAGTGTGTTCACGTAAAGACATCGTGATTTTGCAGGTGCTTTCCTCTCTTACCTGTTGTCTCTGTTATTAACCACCAACTCCAAGTTAGCTGCAGAGGCCGAGTCGATCATAGTCGTCTGTTCACTTCCCTTAAAGATTACTTTTAGAGACTTGGCAGCATAAAACGAGCTCTGAATGAACTCCAAGTATTTCAGCAAAGCAGCTGCCGTTGCTAGGCAATAATACCTAAAATGGTAATAATGTTAGATAAACAAAAACTTGCAGGGTTACAGCAGAGTTAAGAGTGCCGGGCAGGTTTGCATAAACACGTCGGCAGCATGAATGTCACATTTGTTTTCAGCTTTACATTATGCTTTTTTGGGGTTTTCAAATTAGTAACAGCTTCAGCAAACTTTCGGAAACAAATGTTTTGCATAGAAGTTTTAATTTATTGTGGATTTTTCCAATATACACACCCCAACTCATACTTTGATAAATACCCTTAAGTTGTAGAGAAAAAAACTAGATCTAATAAAAAATTAGGTAGCACAAAGACAGATTTTAAGAGTAGTCCATAAATTATCAATAGTGTGGATGTTGTGACCATTTCCGCAGAGATGTTATTCTACTTTGCAGAATCAGTTTAAATGAGTGTTTGAGCCAACCGTCCTGCTCAAACACCAAATGTCCTCATTTTTAAAATTCATTCAAGCTGTTTAATGTCAACACTCCCCATAAGAACTATTCAAATTAATAGTAAAGAGCTCAAAATTGCTATGACATTCATGTTAATGATTAATGATGAATGTATCCAAACTTCTGACCAGTATATTTTTATGCCTTCATGGATTTTGCAGCTTACTTTGCTTGCACTTCCATGAGAACAGTGGCAAATTCTGGAGCACAGAGCTGCTGTATGTACTCCAGCCCTTTCTTCTCGTTATAGTACTTTCTCTGGATTGCAGTGAGGTTTACACTCTGAAAAACAAAGGTTTAACATATTAAAAGCGATCGATAGATTTTCATTTTTGAAAAAAATTTATTAATTATTTTTTTAAAATGTTTTTATACTGGAAAATTCTCTGTGATAAGCTTGAAGAGTTTTGTCCATTTCCCCTTCTCACTGGCTGTGTCTGGCATCAGGATTTCCATAGGCATCAAGATGTGAAGCCTGGTTATAACCTTAAAAGAGAAAAACAAACAACTCTCTCTGTGTTCCATGTCTTATAATCACCCAGGAAGAAATTAATAGGTTTACCTTGGCATACGTCCCTGTGTCTGCAAACTGAGAAAGTATGAGTTCTGGACATTTTAAGTCAATACTGGCCATGCCAATCTCTCCTCTGGCCAAACCTCGCCCTTCAACTACCGCTACTATCACAGAGGCACCAGAAATTGTGGAAACAGACGAGACGCTTGTTCCTATCAAAAGTGACCATTTAGAAATCAGCTCAAAAAGGGATTACTTAATATAAAGCTTATTTCAGGAACTCATGGCTGTGTAAGGTGCCAACCTGTCGGTCCTGTAGACCCTGGTGTCCTCCTGAGTCTTGGTGTTCCTCCAGGGAAGCGAACAGTGGAAGTGTCTGAGGAAGACATGAGAACCGACGAGGCTGGTCGTCCCACCCTGATGCCATTCCGGCACTGACCTTCAAGAAAACCGACGTCTGAAGGACAAAATTTATCTTGTGGGACCAATCCTATTCAAACTACCAGAATAAAATCTGAATTTCATAAAACTATAGATATTTTTGGTTTAAAAAAATCTTCACACGCACAGAACTGCTTCTTTTTGTCTCATTACAAATAGGCAGGTTGGGCAAGGAGAGCAAGAATCAAACCAGCAGCTAAGAGGCAGCTATGGATGAGCTGCAGAGATCCATAGCTCAAGTAGGAAATTCTGGAAGTAAGTACAGGGCAATTCTGGAAGAAAGCTTGGTAACTGGTATGCTGCAAAAGACGTTAAAGTGGATGGAGACTTGTCTTCCAGCAGGACAATGTCTAAAAATACACTCAGAGCTATAATAGGAGAGTTTGTAGAATGCCTCTGTGCAAGCCCAGACCAAACACCAATTTTGTGGCAAGACTTGAACATTTCAGCTTAAGTTTTGAAAACTACTTATCTTTTTGCATTTAGGTTCTATCGCACAAAATATGTATGCATATATAAAATGTCAACCTGTATGAATATTTTCACAAGAGGTGTATACCCTAGTTTTTAAAATCACCTGAGGCCGTTCCTGGCTGTGATGGAGCATGACTTGAACTGGGAGTGTAAACTTCTGAACTTCGGTAAGGCAGAGCGGGGGAGACAGATGCTGGACAACAGGACGATGCGGTAGCTTCCTTCAGGCCGCTTCTGCGACAGGTTTGTCCAGAGTCTGTGGGCTCACTGCCGGTTATCTCTCCTGTGTTGCTCTGATACATTTTAAATTCTCACAAGAAAATTATAGTGGTTAAGAAAGTCCAAACTGCGTACTCTATATATGTTAAAATCTACTTATCAGACTTAAACAAACAGTAAAGAGAGGATTTAAACATATTTCAAGCAGTTAGCACAAATGGCTATTCTGAGAAACAACGGAAGTTAGCATCTGCGCATGAGGCTATCGTTAATGGCAGATGAAGACTTTATTTTGAAAGGTACTTTGGCGTATTTCTGTGAAAGCGTTTAACTGCCAAAGCTAGGAAATAAAGTCATGGGCAGTATCTGGTTGTAAAGAGAACGTGTATAGTTTAAACAAGATTTATATCTCATTGAACCTAAAGTTTTTACTTTGATAAAATAAGAAAGGTTGTAACAGTAAAACGGCCCTGCCTAGCGGGATATTTGACTTTAAGAAACAGATTTGGAAGCTGGACAGTCAGAGGTTTTTCCTTTATGTATTTTTGAGAAATATTTGGTGCCCCCACCGAGTGAAAATGCTTGGATCCCCGCCTCTTTGGCTGCTGTGCGCGCTCCCGAAACAAGGGGAACAGTTTTTCACAGGAGGACATAATTTCGCACAGGACCGGAAGTCCTCTCAGTCATAACACCAGTCGCTCACTTTGGTCAACATGGCTGCACCAAAAATAGACAATAGCAAGTATTTTGTAAGAGAAATTGAAAAGAATGACGGATGCGTCTTAAGAATGAAACAGTGCTACATAGGGGACGTTGGTTGTGTCGTCTGGGATGCAGCCATTGTTCTCGCTAAATATTTAGAAACTAAAACGTTTTATGACCCGTCGGCAGGAGTCAACATGTGGTGTGGCAGGACTGTGGTGGAATTAGGTGCTGGGACAGGAGTAGTTGGTCTGATGGCAGCAACACTCGGGTGAGACCCCAAAACGAAGTCGTACTTTTTTGTTAATCATCCCGCTCCCTCAATCGGTCAGATTTGCTTTGCATCTTCATTTACTTACAAATTATTTTCCTTAAATTGTCTACAGTGCTCATGTCATAGTAACAGACCTGGAAGATTTGCAGTCCCTCCTGAATGTGAATATTCAGGAAAACCAGACACTCATTCAGAGTGGGTCCATATCTGCCAAGGTACTGAAATGGTTTGTACTTCTGTTTAATATTGCACTGGATTGATAAAATGTTTACGAGCTGCATATTTGCTAAACTCTAACCCGTTTCTTTGCTTTTAAAGGGGTGAAGATGTGTCTG
This sequence comes from Poecilia latipinna, assembly GCF_001443285.1. Classification (NCBI taxonomy): domain Eukaryota; kingdom Metazoa; phylum Chordata; class Actinopteri; order Cyprinodontiformes; family Poeciliidae; genus Poecilia; species Poecilia latipinna. The sequence goes on from NW_015112906.1 coordinate 256,121, forward strand.
AACTATTGCCTCCTCCACATTACATTATCATGGCAGATTGCATATATTATGAGCAGGTATTGTGCAACCTTTCTTCTACTTACTCTTTTATGAAATGGGTTAAATTAAACTGCGTTTCAAATGTATCACTTTACAACCACCAACTTCAATTATTTCATGAGGATTTTATCCACATATTCAACCCAAGGTAGTGCATAATTATGAAAAGGAAACATTGCAAATAAAAATCGGAGATTTAGATGCATTTGTATTTGGCCCTCTTCACTTTTGTACTCCTGAATAAAATTCAGTTCCGTCAGTTTCCTTTAGAAAACACAAGTACAGATGCCCGTGATATGAGCTGGACAAATCAACAGGGTAGGTAAGACTAGCTGTTGATATGACAACAACCGCAAGTATACGGTTAAAGAAAATACCTACCAGAAGTCACTAGGGTCAGCAAAGAGTAATATTGAAATCTTTACAGGGTGGAGGTTTGCCTTGTAGTTGGATAGCAAACATAAACATGCAGTCAATAGATTGTTTAGTTTAAATCATATTTATTCATTTGCATTAGTCTGCCACATAAGATTTCAAAGATATTCTGTGGTTTGAAGATATAACATGACAACAGGAATGAATACATTAATAAAGTACTATAACAATAATTTTGAGACTATAAAATATATTATTTGCTGTATTCCTCATTTTAACTCTTGGTTCAATCCTACACAGTCCATAGGACCACTGGTGGAGACACTGAAGCAGCTTTCTGGACCAGAGACCTCCATTATCTGCTGCTATGAGCAACGCACCGAGGGCGTTAATCCAGAAGTGGAAAATAAGTTTTTTGAGGTATAGATAGAAACAGTTTTATTTTATATAGCTTTATATCCTTGATGTCTGATTTGCTGTCTCGCTTTTTCATTTTTCAGTTGCTGCAACGAAATTTCACCCGTGAAACAATCCCTTCTGACAAACAGGACCCAGAGTTCAGCAGTCCCGACATCCATATTCTGCACATTCGAAGAAAAGACTGATCTTATAGCATGCAATTTGTTTTTCTACTAAGATTTATATCATTGTGAGAAAGATTTCAGACTGTGGCATTTACAAAAATCTTAAATAATCATTTGTATTTCTTAAAAATACTTTACATTTCAAAACGGGAAGTTTTTAGGGTATAAAACTAAAATTCTCTGGAACACTTATCTCAGCCTCTTCTCGATTACTCACTTGCTGGCAACAGGAAGAGGAAGTTAGTAAAACAGACCCTTACCCATTATGAACACTGGGGGGCGACAAATACTCAACTCCATGAACCAAGATTATGTAGTGTAAAACTTTGTGTTCACTTAAATATAAACAGTTTCCTTCATCTGCACATAAATAATTTCATTAATATGCTGCATTAAGTAAGTAAAAAACTTACAATTAAACCATTTAAGGTTAAATTGCATGGTTTTGTAAAGAAAAGTGAACACTACTGGGTTTTGCCCCCATATGAGGAATTTTATTCAGAGCTCCAGATTAAGAAGATTATAGCTCTTATTCAACCATGAAGCATGCCCACCACGCTCTCACAGACACAGAGGGCCTCTGACAGCATTTCTTGCTTTGTTTACACAGTAGGAACTGTAGCATAAAGAGCATGGGTGGCCTTTAGTACTCTGGCTAAATGAAACAATGCAGATGGTCAAGGGAAGTTTAAAAGTCTGATAAAATACATTAATTGCTTTGTAAAAAAAAAAAAATTACAGCCTTGCTTGAGACACAGTTAAAATGAATTGGTTTTATCAGTAAGAAGGCAAATTTTTAGTAAGTTTAAGTAATTCAGTCCAAACAATGAAACGGGTATAGATTCTTTACACCTAATTTATTCCAAGCATGTTCTGTTAATTTTCTATGTTTAATTTTTTTTTTTTTTACAGCTAATCTAAATTTAAAGTTCAGTTCCTCTGAAAATTACAGTATTATCTTAGACCAATTAACACACAATTGATTTACTGTGATTTATGCAACCAATGGAAAGACTGCTGACTTGACTGCTGCAGACAGTTATTGACAGGCTTTACAACAGAGGTAAGCTTCCAATTCAATGAAAAGTTGAGTAGAAGGAAAATGCATTTCTGAACATAGTAAACAACTTATGGGCATCTCCTACAAACAAGACTGGAGTCAATGTTTCAGTTGATAAACTAAGAAGAAGAAGAACTGGACTGCTTCAGATGAAAGTTTCTACAGTCTCATGATTTAGGGAGCCATGTAATCTGCTTCTGTTGGTTCATCCTGTTTTATCAAACTGTGAATAGTGAAAAATATAGAGGTCCCCTTGCTTAAATTATCGAATTTGTCTGTAAGAAAAGTGGCAAAAATTAACTTCTTTCGTTTTAACATAAGCATACTGTGGAAGGAGTTCTCTAAAGTTAACCTGACTTTCTTGACAGTATACAATGTGCTATGATATATGTTGTATTATATTTAGAATTTGAATCCATCTATATGAATACATTGAAATTGCTTTTGATAGGACATTGTTTGGATTATATTTTAAGAAATGAATTTGATCTGTTTGTTTTGAGAGTTGATAGAACATAGATATACTGATTTTAATTTAATCCTACTAATCAGTTGTTAAACTATAATCACTCTCTGTGGCCCTTCATTCTCCTTTCACTTTTTGTCCTGAAGCACTTGGACAGTAATCAGAATGAACTTTGTCTTTAGGTCTTTTTTAGCTTTGAACAGCACATTAATTTAAATCATAGCTGGTATTAAGTCACTGTTCCAATGTGTGATGGAGACGGGTCTCAGACAGTCTTATTAGAGATTATAGGGGGTAAAGACAAATTCCACTTGTTCGACGTAAAGCTTTTCCATTCAAAACAGATAACCTCTTAAATTTTGACTAAGAATAACTAAAAAAAAAAGGAAATATATCCTTTTAAAAATGAGATAATTGGGCTTGTACCAGATGGAAACACAGGAAGCCTTACTATAAATTATGTCAATCACAGAGAAACACTGATGTTGCTATTTTGTACACATAATAGTGGATTATAGTTGCCTTAATGCTATTCTTTTTGTAGGTCCTCCTTGCAACTAGACAATGAGGCCATTTCCTACCAACAGATTGTGCTATTATATTCTCAAACTAACCTCAAAATATTTCTCACTTATTAAAATGTCTGTTCATTAATCATGATATGACATTAAAATCTCTGGTCTGGTTGTTTGCAAACAGTTTTTACTGCTGTCTGAGAGACGAACTGAATCGCAGCCGAAATGCTGTGAAAAAGCCGCATCGCTCTGTGTGGCGTGCTCCACTCTGCTGCATCACAGCCAAGTGACACAGAGGATCCTTTGTGTCACCATCATCATCATCATCACGCTGCCTGGAGCCAAGAGACACTGCTCCAGAAAAAGGAAGACTCATTTTCTCACTAACTCTTAGGGAGTGGCTCAAGAATAGACATCAAACTGGGCTGCTTAAAAATAGAAAGGCTGCATAAATGGTGGAGTCCTCTGATCCTGCAAAAGTTGCCGAAACACTTCTCTCTGCACACACACACACATGCACACACATGCACACACACACACACACACAAGCACATTCCACTTCTATCTCGTAGAAAAATGAGTTCACTGAACTTAAGGCTGCACAATCAGACAACAGAACTCACTTTTTTTTTAAAGCGGAGCATGTGACCTCTGTTATCTCTCAGTACAACTTCCAAACCCGTTTCGGAATGCAGCAACACTGAGCATTTTGAACCTCAGTTTCACAGTTGCATCAAATGGCGATGGAATACAGTAGAACTACTGGATTTTAGTGGAAACTTCGCTGCTTCTCTCCTCTCTCTCTCTGTTAGGGTGATGTTAGGACAGCTGTGCTGCAGTTGGGAGGGGGGCAAAATCCAGCTCTTTAAGGATACTATGCACACATTTCCATTCCTATTAAAGAATTAGTATTGGATCATTCATTAACATTTCTTAAAGGCTTTTTTGGAGTCCAAACCAGGATGCATATGGAACATTTCCCTGAGTCATTTCTTAATTGTGGAGCATAAGTGAGGAGCAGCACCAGACCTTGCCATGGATTAGTCTTTATCTCCACCTCCTAACAAGCAAAATGTGTTGTTTCATCCAGAAACATCGTCACAACACTGATTTGGCACGTATGAGAACTGTTCAAAGGAAGCGGTTGAGGTTGCATCACATGGATCTTCAGTCAGTGTGTGCAGCTGTGGGGGTGAATGACTTGTGCCTGTGCTCCTGTGTGTGATGATAAAATCACCCTCCCTTGTTTCTGTGAAAACAGATGCTCCGTGGCAAAGGTTGGTGATCTGTGTGCTGCCTGAACAAGCACTGGCCAGTTCTATTCACCAAGCAGATTATCACAAAGGAGTAACAACTGATTTATTATTTTCTCTTTTTTCGAAACGCATGCATTTGTGGTTTTTGCAATAAGGAGACTCAGGAAACTGCAAGCTGCAGCACTATTAATCATACCTTCCCCTCCTATCCCTGAAGTAACACCTTTCTCACACCTGAATGCAAGCTATAATCCTTTGTATTTCTGGTGCGTGATTGCAAAGACAAACTAGTTTAAACTCATCAATCTGTGCCAAGCATCTACAGATCTTCAGGAGCGCCCATGAACATATCCAGGAAATTGAATTACACTTACACCAATGATTTTAGCCGAGTTAAATAGAATTTGTAGCACATGTAGAGCACACTCTGCCTCTATGCGCCTTGTGTACGGCGCTGCACACAAATTGAAAATGTCAGGTGGAATTGCAGCAGTTCATAATAATTTTCTGGTTCTCTGAGCTTGTAATTTCACCACAGCAAGCAACCTTCAGCTGCACATATGAATGGAATGTGTTTTGGATGACTGCCCGGTGTACCTTGGACTTCACGGTCCTCACATTTTCAACCTTATTTGGCCACCAGAGCACGACTCATAATCAACAATTTCAGGAAAAAAAAACATATAAGTGAGAAAATCCGGCTCTGAAACAACTGCAGTCAGACAAAGTCAAGTTACACAGCCATTACTGAAAGAAAACAGTGCATCAACAGAGCCTTGCAAAAGTATTCAAACCCCTTTTTCTAACACTTTGTCAACAACAGTGATCCTTAATGTATTGTTATTTAAATCTAATCCAATGGACAAAACAAAGCAGTGCATAATTAAACAAGTGACAGCAGATGCAGATGGCAAATCTTTCAGAGTATCTTCCAGTAAATTATTTGGTTTTAATGTGGAAAAATTCCGTTAGAGTTCAAGGGGTGCTGATACTTTCGCAAGGCACTTTGATTAACGCCAATTGCTTTCAGGGGAACTGTGCCCTCAGCAGGAAACCAAACAGCTTTCTGCCACTTCCGCACCTGTTTTAAACTGAGCTCTGTGTGAGTTCATCATTAACTACACAATCGAAGAGGCTGCGGAGGGCGCACAGGAATTCAAAGGTGGACACAGAGGCAGCAGTTTCACAACCAAGGTCAACTTTAGTAAGGTTAAAAAGAAACCAAGTCAAGCTGTAACAACAGCAGTTTGGAGTATCTGTTCCCACCAACCATTTAGCAAATAAATAAGCGGCTGTAATAATGGTGCTTGGCCTTTACGGGCACGAATGCCCGAATCCTACAGTGATTACCCAGGAGGGTGTGTCTGCTAAATTGTAGGCTAGCATTAAGCCAACAATGACTATGTTGGGGAGGATTACTCTCGAACTACCTGCAGAAATGCTGCTCTGCAGATGGAGCTCAGAGGAAATGAAGACAAGTGACTAAGACAAACCACACCCCTGAAAGCCGCAAAGACAGTTCAGGTTTAGCCTGTAATCGTGGGAGGGATGCAGCTATTTAACAACTCTGGAGCCATTTCACTTTTTCCCTGATTCTGACTAATAAGTTGGAAACCATCATTGTGAAACAGTGGAAAACATGTGTTGTTGGCTCCGCATTTAGAGGCTGTTCCCTTTAAATTACTTCCATGTAGATTTGAAAACCTGATCGGAGGCTTATAGTACCAAAATTGGCATTGTTTATGACACTACAGACACTCATGCGTAACTGCAGAGATCCTTCAACCTACTGTCATAGAAACAAGCCCAACAAACACGCAGATTTTAAGCCTCAGACAAATTAGTCAATATTCTCATGTAAACAAGTTAAGTAAGAGTTTAAGCCCTTAGTTTGTGAATTATGAAAGCACTAAACTATGTGCCTATTTTCATAAGCATGTTGCTTACAGCACTTGTTTTTTTTTTGTTGTTTTTGGTGTTGATGTAGCAGGATTGATGTTCGGCCTAGCACCTCATTATTACAGGCAGTGAAGGTCATTAGAAGAAGCTCCTCATTACTGAGCTTCCTACTTCGACCTAAAAGCCATTTCTGACCTTTCCTCTCAGGAAGTGTGTGGAATTCCAGTTGAGAATGGAGGGAGTTGACAGAAGGGCAGGAGGTTTTATCTTTACAGAAGGGAGGTCATTAAAACCTGCACATTTTTTGTCCTCGGCCCTAGGGCAATAGTGTTGCCTATAAAGCTTTAAGGATCATGTGGTTGTAATAAAAGGCAGAAACACAGGTGGTTAAATTAGGCATATATGGAGGCTTCTGTCCTATACAACAGGCTTGACTTGAAGGCGATTATATTCAGTTTTTTTGCATTTTTTCCAAAGGAAGTCATAAGTCTTGGCGTCTTCAGAAGTCATCTATGTCACCTGATCTGCCAGACAGAAACCTCTCTGGAGCTAAAACAAACATCCGGAGGCTTTAAAAGCCATTGCTAGAGCAAAAGATCTTACAAACTAACAAGTACAGCCACTCTGACAACAACTGTATTAATAATCAGTATTATTAATACTGATTAATAATAATCAGTATTATGTCTGATTGCCGCTCTACAATTTACATGTACTGTATGTTTTAGCTTCAGAATTTAACACAGGAAATAGTATTTTATGCTGTGTTCAAATTGCAACAAAACACTGTGAAAAATTAAAAGGCACTAGTTTCCCTTTGTTTACCAACGTTGGCGCATAATGCGCTCTATTTGACTTTTTTAAGAACACATTAGTCTTACAGGCACTAAAATCATACAAAACATATTATTACACATATGTACATATTCATGTAGCACATATAATTCAAATATAAATTTGTTTGCCTTTTTGGTTTCTAGAGAAATAAAGCTTAAGAGCCAATTACCCAGGTTATCTGCTCTGACACAGTGCGCAGTTGGCCTCTTCACATGAATGCCTCATTTATTGCAAATTGCACTTTCAAAATCAAATAATAATTTTGCTTTAAATGTACAGCTGTGTGTTTTTAGTCACTAGAAATATCTCTAATCAGCTGGATTTGTCTTTCTTACAAGCGAAGCAGTGCACAGCAACAGGCAGGGGAGGGTCAGTACTGGATTACCCTGTGTTTCATAGAACTGGGTAAAGCTTTCTCTGCTATCTAATTAGCAGGACATTAAACCTTAAAAATAATAGAGTGGGGAAAAATGACTTAATTTGCTTTTATTTAAAACAGTTTTCTATCAGTCAGATAGATATACAGATATGTTTAGGTTTTAGTAATATTATCATTAACATACACATTATTTAAGCAACAGTAAAAAGAGTTGCTGCTTTTGTGTTTTTTTTTTTTTTACTATTTTTTCAGTTCAAACTGTGGTGCTATGGTATTTTTTAAAGGTTTCATGCTGTAAGGATTGCAGTGACACCAATTTGCTCCAAAAAGCTTTACACTGCAAACTGAAGTGCTACAGATTTGCTTTGTGAAGTCACATCTCAAGCTGAGGCAAACTCAGGAAGTTGCAGCTGACAGCTCAGCACCACCATGAAACATTCGAAAAGAATTCACAATTCAGCTGAATATCAGCGCGGCCCATCCAACTTTTCATGCAAACAGTTGTGTGTACTTCTCTGTTGTTCAAAAAAAAAGAGAGAGAGAGAGAGAGAGAGAGCAACTGGACTTCCTGTTTTGCACATTTTCACTGCTGAATGGGGTGGGAACTGAGGCCAGCTTTAAATCTGAGCATGGATGTTTAACTGTTCACAAAGACTTGGCCAAAAGTGACTCAAACACTAATTCCCTACATCTTTATATGTTCTGAATTCTGTAGATGACTACATAACAGTTTCTGCAAGTTTTAACTTGAATTTCAGACAAAGTATCAATTTCAAAACTACGAGTTGCAAAAAGATGTGTGTAAATTATATTTATCTTGCTTAGATACAATTGAAGAGTTGAAATTTGTTGACTGATAAGTTAGTCCACTACTCCCCGTTTCTAAGCTAAACCTGGTTAAATATGCCCTTCATCACATCAGCCAATAGTGAATAACACAGGGGTGTTTTTATTTAAATTGTTTAAGCATACAATAAAGCAGTTGAAGGAGAAATTAGACTAAGAGAAAAAAGTTGGATATAAATCTTAACATTAGATGTAATTAAATATAATTTAAAACCTATTGTGGAAAATAAGGATTTTTTGGGGTTAAATTTGAGTTAAACACTTTAAGACACATGTAGCTGTGGATTGCTGGTCAGCTGGCTGAAAGAAGGTTGCTACACTTTTCCCTCAGTTACAAGATGGACAAATCTGGATGTTTTCAGCTTTGCCATGTGAGTCCAGCCCCTTCACATCAATGTTACACAACTTCCACACCTAGCATCAGAGGAATTACCTAAAGACTGATCTTAGCACAATGTTTTCCTGCTCTGTTCCTCATGACACACTACCCTATATGTTTTAGGTGATTCCCTGCTTCAGCACACGTGATTTCAATTGATGGATGAGTAACAGGTTGAACTGCAATCCATTTAACATGCAAGGTAGTGTGCCTTGAGGATAAGGGTTGGGAAACACCATCTTCGCCAACTATTTAAATGTTTCTAAGCATCAAATATGAAGTCTATACAAGATAGCAGTGGCGAGTACATCACAAATGTTTTCTTTGCAATTGCTCTAAGCATATAATAACCAAGTGGTAGCTGAAATTGCCCAAGTTTAAAAGCAAGACCCTGCAAGTAATGAACCAACAAATGAATGAAAAAAAAAACAGAGGTAAAAGATTTAAAATCACTTTTTTAATAAGACATTACAATGACATTGTTCTGTACATAGTTCCCCCAGTCAAATAAGGAATAGGACCTGCACCACAGGCTTTTGTTCAACATCTCACTTCTTAACAGCTTTCTGTTCTGACTGCACCAACGAATGGACTCTGATGTTGGGTTAATGTACTTATGTACTCATGCTACAGATATAAGCTATCATATAATGTCCCAATACTGAGACTTTTCAGTTGTTGGTATCAGATTGAGAAGTCAGAGCTGAGGTTATTGATGGCCTGTTTGTTTAATACTCCGCACATTATAGTGAGACATGACATAGGTCAATCAGTTAACTAGAAAAGCCCACGTAATTGTATTTGGGGTAAGAAAATGTGTTGCGACATGTAAACATGGGCAATGATTTCTTTTTCTTGCATTTACCCCAGTTCTTTTTAATACCAGAGAAGGAAAATTATAAATCACAGTACTGTGTCCTTCAAGTAGGCTACATGACAAATAAAGAGCTCAATGTCAAAGTTTATCCCAACAGAGTCAAAAGGACTGTGAAACAGCTCAAGTCCAACAATGTCCTTAGGAGAAATAAAAGATATAAAATAGAAATAAAAGAACAGGCAAAGGTGGTGATCTCTGTGGCTTTGACCTTAGAAACCAGTTAACCCCATTTTTTTTTTTATCTCAAAAAGCCCAAGCAATAAAGAATGTGATATATGCCTGCTACAGAACATAAGCAAACTTTAAGCCGGCAAACCCAGTTAAAGATAAATTAGTCAAAAGATAAACGTAATAAAAATAAATTGAGATAATCAACTTTTCTTAAGCATTCTCATTTTGAAGAGTAAATTGTTACTTGCAACATTGTAGTTTTGACCTAAAACAGTCAGCACTCAATCATTAAGACTTGTAATTTGAAGTTAACCATGTCAGACCCTCATACAGTCCATCACCTGTGGTCGCACAGGAGGGCTGAACATACCAATTCCTATCTCTGATCCGGGTCAATCCGAGCTTCTCTTGGATTTCATGCGGCTTCATGGCGTCCGGAAGGTCTTGCTTATTGGCAAATATCAAGATCATGGCATCTCTCATCTCGCGGTCATTGATGATGCGGTGAAGTTCCTGTCTCGCTTCGTCAATGCGATCCCTGTCTGCGCAATCCACCACAAAAATTAAGCCCTGGGTCCCTGTGTAGTAGTGTCGCCACAGGGGACGGATCTTGTCCTGGCCTCCTACGTCCCAGACGTTGAACTTGACATTTTTGTAAGTGACAGTTTCCACATTGAAGCCCACTGTGGGGATTGTGGTCACAGACTGTCCGAGTTTCAGTTTGTAAAGGATTGTTGTCTTTCCAGCAGCATCAAGTCCGAGCATTAGTATTCTCATCTCCTTGTTGCCGAAGATTTTTGACAGCATTTTCCCCATTTTGAACTCTTGAGCATAAATACTTTGTTCCCAAGGAGAAAATGTGATAATGTTTTGATGGTCACTTGGAATGCAGCTCACAGTTTAATATAGACTTACTGGTGAAACCATGAAGTGAATGGATATTTTGTTTACTTGGGAACAAAAGTCAAAAATATACACACATGCTTGACTTTTCACCTGAAAGTCTGTCTGGATCTTGTTAGGTGCAGGGGCATTTATGCTCGGATAATGTCTTCTTGGCCTACACGCCACATGACACGATCAGACTAAGAACTTGGCACCAGCTGTTGCAGGTCGTTCATTGTTCAGTAAAAATGAAGATAAAGGTACAGGCCGCGATGAATGGAAACTGCAGAGAAGATTCACTGTGTGGGTAAAAAGGACCTCCAACAAAAGCCGCGATACTTGAAGAGAATTTCCTCTGGTGTTAGGATGTGGCGGTCCTCCTCACCGGGTGCGCCCTTGTTCTCTCCACTGCTGTCGCGGGGGGAGAAACAGCAGCTTTACGTCGGGACACTTCACCGCGCTACTAGGGAATAACTTCGTAAAATGTATCCCTGCTTGTCCGTGGCCAGAAATACCCCGTTCGCGAAACTCTGGTCACGCTGAAATGAGATTTAGGGGGAGGGTCAGACATGAAAAATTAGCCAGCTATTGCTAGATTGCCTGTTAATACAGCTAGTTAGCTCGTTACCTAGCACGCTAAGCTAAGTAGCTAACAGTAGTTAGCTGCAGTCAACTAAACAAATCAGGGCAATAAACGTGTGCTACGATGACAATATGATTAGCGACACATTTTAGTAGAAGAAGAGGCCGGTTATAATTAAATTACTTACCTGTTTTTCTCTTTCAGAGTCGATAAATTGACTCAGCTCTTGCCTTCCTCCTTTAACCGGAGCTATCCGCACTACCGCTGCTATAACGGAAAGGTGTGGAACTGCATCAGGGGCCACTTCCTCCTGTCGGCTCCATTCAGATGACAGCCGCCGAGTCCGCCTCCGTCTGTCTGACGCTTCTTTACATGGTACACTCTCACACAATGAATAATATGACGACAAAAAAGTGTTATTTTGGTAATTCGCTTCAGAAAGTACAACTCACATCCAGAAGGTATGTTTTTAGAGCATTTATTTCTGTTGGTTTACAAGCAAAATTCAGTTTCTCAGGAAATATTTAGGTTTGCGTTGCAGTATCCCACAAACAACCATTCCATTTGAATGAGACATAGTCAATCTGCACTTCAAACACAATCATATTCATGAATATTACACACTTTATAATCATTCCAATGCTGCTGTTATCTGCTGTTGTATATGGCCATATCTTTACAACTATTTTCCGTCCACTTAACTTTCCAGTGATGCATGAAAACCTAATTTATCAGCACATTTTGGACAGCTGTCTAGAATCATTTTGTTATTATCATAATATGGCCATAATGTAACACTGGAGTATTAAAAAAGATATTTTTTGGCTTATGTAATAGTAAGATTTGGATCCTGAGATGTTTTTACAAGCTATAAAAATAATTATTTTAAGCCGTAAACCACAATCATCAACACAAAATTATGGTATATTACACCGTCTTTGTGCTGTGTTAATTTCGGTTTTGGAAATAAGTGCCAGACAAAATAAACTTTTAGTAAATTTCAACTCAATGAAATGCATCCTTTCAAATATGATACAATGCGATTTTACTATGTCTTTTCTATAGTATTTATTTATAGTATTTATTAGGATACAATATTTAAGGTTTCTTTCCATCCATTTGTCAGGAAAAGCCTTAGAAAGTAAAAAATGGATAAGAAAACATATTCTGTGGAAACTTGAATACAAAAACGTTTTGGATCTCATAAATGAAAATATCTTTGCCAGTTATTGATAATTATAAGAAGAGTAACATCTCCCCCTAGCGGCCAACGGCATGTAACCAAATTGTTAGTGCAATTTGAGACGAGAGGTCAAAGAAAGAGATCCAGAGTATCACATTGAACCAGAATGGTATCAAAGTGTCTTCCTTAATTTTTCAGTAACTTGGAAGGAAAACGGCAGTCTTTATTTATTGAGTGTGCTCCTCGAGTGTGTTAACTAAACCAATTCATATGAAGGAATGCCCTGCAAGGTATTTTTCACGCTACTGTTTCTAGTCCAACATCGTGACGTTCAAAACAATTATATGTGAGGTTTAACATGTACGCGAAGTCAGTATAAGGGTGTTAGTGTCTGATGCAGATGTTCAACACTACAGGTTGGTTTCTAAAACAACCAAATAGGCAACAACAGAACAGATAGCCATGAGAAGAATCATCTAAACCTCTGCATGTAGCCAGTGAAATATGACAGAAATTATTCTTAGAGTTAAAAACCTTGAGAACAGATACATTTGAATTTATTTATATATATTTTTAATATAAGAGCTATATTTTAATCATTCTACTGACGGTGATTGGCTGCTCTGCTTAGCAAGAGAAGTTTGAACTTTTAGGTCTTAGGTTTAGGAGGCAAATTCACTCGTTTTGTTTGTCACCTAGATGGTTGGCCGCCACCAGGCGGTGACCGACAGGGGAGGAGAGGTTAGAAGAGGTGCTACGTCAAGCCGCTTTGGGCGGATGTCGCCCATTAAATCAGGACACCTCCATCTGTAAATAAGCCAAGCCCACATTGATGACGTCATAATGGATTCCCAGCCTAGTCCGGCACAGCTCTGTGAATTATAGTAGTGAAACTAAACATCTTAAAAATAATCGGTTTGCATTAACACTAACAGCGATGGAATCCGCGGCTCACGAGGCAGGGCTCTGACGTTTACGACAAGACCACTCATCGGCTTCAACGGACGGATTTAAAGGGGCAGCGCCACTTTCAGGCATAATGGCGGAATACAGTCGACCTAACACGCTCGGCCGGGCTCTGTCCCATCCGACTCTTATAGAAACAAACGATGTTTCTCCGCCTAACGTTCAGCTTCACCCAAGACGACGGAGAAAGCCGTCCAGCTGCAGCTCGGTGGAAAACCTCGATCGGGTGTCTACACCTTCACCCGAGAACGAGTCGCGGGTCCTGGTGATAAACACCGGGGGGACCATCGGGATGACGCTACGTGATACAGGTATAGGTGGTGGACTGGGCTCCCAGTTACTCTTAACTTTACTTTTAAGTTTCGCAGTGTCTGTCTGAAGCCCACATCTGTAGCAAACAGCTCAACATATACATAGACTGGCTCTGTCACATGTTGCTGGTAACATGATGCAAGGATTACTCTGTGCTCCATAACAACTGACACGTGGAACCTAAAATAGACACACGAGAGGGAACACTTAAAATAAAAATTAATCGAAGTAAAAAATGACATTTTTCACATATTTTCTACCTCAGACGAAAAGAACACGCATTTGTTTGTAATAAAGTTGTATTCATTTGGAGCAGTTGTATATTAGGGCTGGATTTTACGGTGAATTGAAGTTTGTAGACCTCAGAGAATACCATCTTTTCCCCCTAGGATACAGTTGGAACAACATCACCCTTCATAAATCAATAACCTCATACTGACATGTGGTGTTGTGCAACATGTAGAGATGCAGAATAACATTCAAAGGTCCCTGTAAGATCAGGCATCAGTAGTTTATTTTCCCTGTTATTTATTATTGTCTTGGTCTGCAAAGACTCCATCACTGTGAGTGTAAATATTAACTGAAGGAAGCTGGATAATTTAGGTTAGGCTCTAACTACAAAATCTGACAGAGGAACAGAAAATCACTAAATTATAAAAGTAGGCTTCAAAACAAAAATATAAGAAGTTCTTGAGGGGCCAGCATAATTTAAGCATTTGAACAAGATGGAGAGACTGCAGCTAGTATTGTAGACTTGATTTGCATGGTTTCATGTTTGACTTGAAAATAATGCAAATAATTATTTGCATGACTTGCATTTTTAACGTACATTTGAAGTACTGTTTGAAATGATCTCAAACAGTACTTCAAATGGGTTTTACACATCTTATATAGTTAGAAGTGAAATTTACATCTTTCTTTGTCCCACATAATTAATCTATGACAATTTGTATGACTTAATCTCATAAATAAGGTTTATTTAAATTTGTTCTTTCAGTTTGTATTAATACAAATACTTTAAAATTGGATTGTTTAAAAACTCTAGACAGTGACCATTTTCAAAACTGTTCCATACAAAAAGTGTGATAGTTGCGTTCTCATCACGCTTCTCTAACTTACTGCCATTCTGTTCTTTACGCAAATGTTGCAGTTTCAGAATACTATTTGCTCTAAATTATTTATTTTGAACATGTAAGGACAATTTTTCAATAAAATAACTACTGTAAAATATAATTGCATTATAAATAGATACACTTCCTCCTTTAATTCAGTTTTACAAGTTAAATATTATTGCCAAAATAAATAAAATACTGACTTCAACAACATTGTTAGTAATGCCAAACTTGATTAAATGCTGTTTACTTCTATCACTCAAATTGACAAATGTCTTTTCAAAGTACTTAAAATTCAGTTACAAGGAATCTAAATCAATCCTGGTAATTTATACGTTGCAATCAATTTCATTTTATGAAGCTAAAAGACAAAAATATTGAGGAAGCCCTCAAAGGGCGGAAACAGAAGTTTAGTGCCACCTCTGGCAGAGAATCCAAGCCTCCTTTCAAGATGATGGCGTCGGCCCACGGATCCTTAAAGACGTTACGGAAACAGTCATTGCACCACTTTGATGGGCCCACTTTCCATTGGTATCCATTTGACTTTGCTGTGTGATACGACAGAAACAGCACTTTGATTCAAAAAGAAGTAAACACATAGTTTGAACACATACGAAAGAGGCAATAAGCCATAGCAATTTGCTGGCCTCAGTACGTTGGTTGATCACTGAGAAAACCTACTGCGATAAGGATGGGGACCTGTTGGAATTTGGTTCTCCATCAGTTTTTTAGGGAGTAGGAAATAACAGTTGTTTTTTTTTTAATAGGTTTTCTGTAGCTGCCTCATTCATTTGAATTAGGTGTGATTACTTTGGGGAAAAATGTACTTCGTCTGTTCTAGTTAAGAAGTTAAAATTTCAACATGGCGATATGGCAGGTCGACTTAACATAAAATCAGCTTCATCACACTTACCGTACCTTCTAGATATCTGGTTTATGTTGTGTTATTAAAATAAAGATATTTCTAATTATATTTGGACTACACATAATACCTATTTATGATATCTCTAATTACATTGTGACTAGCATAAATTGTGTCAGATAAATACCATTAATTTGCATGGAAGCTTTAATTCAAGATATCTGCAATTACAGTAATTAGACTAAAACTTTTATTTCACATAATTAAATTATGACTAGTCATGAAGTAAATAAAGCAAATGATGATTAGGTGAAACTAAATTAGATATGGTGCATTTTTATTTACATGTGTCTCTAATCCAGCATTCCTGATTCAAATGATTGCATGATCTCCTCCGCAGCCATCAAATGCTGCAGAAGAATTTTATTCACCAATTTATTTGTTTTAGGTGTTTGAAAGCATTGAGACACCTAAAACATTCAGGGCTGGGGTACTTGAGGACCAGATTGGGGAACCGTTGGTATACAGGAAATGCCGTTCTCAACAGTCACCTCAGTTAATTGTTTACAAACTTTGGGGATATTAAAACTTTTAAGCCTTTTGAATATAAGCGTCACAATTTTTTTACTTTAGCTCAGAAAATAATGAATGTCCAAACTTGTCCCATATTGGCTCAACTTCACCAAAAACAAAAACGGAATAAAGAAAATCACTTGGGATGAAATACCTTTCTTTAGAGCCCAAGCTTTAAAACCAATTTATCTGATAGACAGAACAATGCATGCCATCTTGACCAGAAATGGTCTTTTTCCTGCATTGACTGAATAATCCTGCAATAGGTGAAGACCATGGTAATCCTGAAGTTTGAAAAACTAAAAAACACCCTAAAATTATTAATCCTAAAAATTTAGAAGCAGGCTCCTTCAATATGTCTGTGTGATTCAAAGAGATCACTGTAATTAAAAGTAAAGTGGCTCTGCACAGGACTTTTAAGATGGAGCCTATATGGCAGGTGATTGTAACATAAAATCGCTTTCAATTATGGCAGGCTGTTTGGACATAAAATCGGTTTCGTCTGCCTATCCGTAATTGCATTAGATATCTAAAAATGCATTTGACTAATGTGGTGGAATATTTTATTATAAGGCATCACATTATGACATTAATGATCTGATGGTTATGCCGTGTTATATCTTTTGTTTTAGGTGTTTATGAGCTCTCACCAAATTAACCTGTTTGGTTCACACACACGCACACACACACACACACACACACACACACACACAAGGTTGGACAGAGAATTTGGGGAAGTATTTGTGTGTGTGTGTGCTTTACGAGGAAACATCCCTATCATGTTTCATAAATAAATGTTATTTACTTATTCTTCATAATGAATAATCAGGAAGTTTTATTTTTTTTTTCCAGAGTAATGTCGAGAAAGTAATCACTTTAACAGTCATCAAGATTCTTTCTTTCTTGAAGAAGTGTTTTATGAGGAAACGGTGAAGGGCTGAGATCATCTATTGCAGCGTTAAATGGATATGAGATGTTGCAACCCCAGAGTGAAGAAAGAAACGGTCCAAACAGACTTGTGTGTGATGCAATATGCACTTTGTATGACCTTGTTTTAAAATATAAACACTTGGCAAGCTCCTTAAGTTTAATAACAAATCACACAATTTTTTGCTTTTTTGGTCAGCATTTTATACAGCCAACACAAAATAATGTTAAAATTTAATCTTTTTAATTTAATTCAACGTATTATGAAAGAAAAATTCCTTTATGTTATGGAAACGCGGTCAATCGTCTTCATACTGGGTGACGTAAATAGCTAAAAAAAAAAGTCATGTTAGGATAAAAAAAAAATGTGTTCATGTAATTTCGTACGTTTACCTCTAGGGTTCAGTATAAGACTGTTATTGTGTTATTGAGACATGGCAAATCCCTCTTTAAAAACGCAATACAAATAATAAGTTACAACATTTATTTATTTTTTTTCTTTTACAGGTTATGCCCCTAAAGCCAATGCCCTTGTGGAGAGTCTCCGCAAGCTGCCCATCCTACACGATGAACTTTATGCCCGTCAAACCTACTTGTATGAGTACTACAAACTGGAAAACACGCTGGTCCTGCCGTAAGTTCACCAAGAGTCAACATGTAGCCATAACTCACACTCTTATAGATAAACCTTTGAATGCCACTCTGTGTTCTATAGCTGAATTTACAATAGAAACCATATAACTGTATGGTTACATACAGTTATATATATATATATATATATATATATATATATATATATAAAACAGTTATACATACAATCTATAACAGTTGTATAACTGTTGTAGATTTGATAGATTATAACTTTGATAGATTTGATAGATTATTGTTAGTTGTATAAAAGTGTTTGAATTTGAAAAAAGACTGAATAATGGCCACATTTTCAAAATTGTTTTAATCTGGGCTAGGGAAAAACCCAGTGAGCATCTTGTAAGGTTGGTGCTATTGTTTTTCACTAGAACAATTATCATCTACTGTATGCTTAATTTTTTTGTGAAATTTTGATTCCATTAATTTGCTTTGTTTGGCACAGTTTAAAGGTAATCTAACATTGTCAGATTTTTAACTAACACTTTGTTTATTCCTAAAATGTAGCAGTTTTATATAATTTGCTCTCTTTAACCCCCTTATTTCATCTAGTTTTGACCCAAACTTAGAAAAAAAAAATCCGTAGTAAACTGTTCCTCTAACGCTCAGATTCCTTTTAATGACTCTAACCTGCATTTGTCATCTCAACAGAAAGCCAACGCCCCAGTCCGATCTCCAGTTCCCTCGGTGCCGTAAAACTGAAAGCATGACACATGCTTGACAGTATTTTTATTTCTCTGCCGTCCTTAAGACCAAATGTTATGGTGTGCTGACCAGAGAATGGTGTCAAAGAAATGTTGGCTTGAGTATTTTTTAATGCCCTCCATTGAGCTAATGTGTGCTTGGTTTCCTGTAATTCAGCTACTTTAATGTGTGAACGATAATTACCCGGGCCGAGATAATCTAATGTTCCTTGGAGCATCAGTTTGTAAAAGCCAAACAACAATCTGCTGATCAGCATGTTTGATATAGTTTGTCTTATTGTCCTGCCCACATGCACCACATTAATGAGAATGGACTGAGCTCCAAGCTGGTTAACAACTTTTTACAGTTTTTACGTCCTGTCAGTGGAAGTTTATGAAGGTTCATCTCATTGAGTTGGAATTTAATAAAAAAATAAAAAATAACAATAACTTTCTTCAATAATTAGACCCAGAAAGTAATTTTATTTACACACAGTTAAATATTTATTTTTGGTAAATTTCACGATGATTATTTTGATATCTTACAAAATTTAAATCTTACCATAGATTGATTAAAGAATTAGTCATGTCATGGCCTAGCCAATGTGTTGGGTGTCCGAAATATCCATATTCAGCCCCCAACCCCATTCATAAAAATACACACACACACAATCCACACATTTATTATTCTTTAACTATCAGGCTTCCTAGCACTGGCATGCTAATGTGTAGCTTTGATGCTCCTCAGGCCAGAAAGATGAATAATTTGGATTTGAATAGTGTTTTCTTCTGCTACTTCAGCTCTCAGATTATCAACAACATATGCCACAGGGTTGTGTGTGGATGAGAGGCTAATTGGAAGAGTGTTAGTGAAGACCCCTGGTTGGATGGGCTGGGGCCCGCCTGCTCTTCCCCCTGCTGTTCTTTTCAGCTCCCATCTCCACGGGATAAGGCTGCCCATGATAATGTGGGGGTGGGAGACAGGGAGTCACACCCTGGTTCTTTTAAAAAAAAAAAAAAAAAAGAGAGAGATTAGCGTGGAAATCTTTCAGTCACTGATGAGGCCGTCACGCTGCTTTACATGTGAGTGTTGCAGGTGGGGCTCTTTAGGTTGAAAGGTGGCGTGAGACTCTCCAGCCTCATGAGTGAGAAAACATATTTTTCCCTTTTAATCATATGTGAAATACTAAGAATGTAACATTATTTGTGTCCCTTTAAACTTGCTGAAGTTAAATCAACAGTCTAAACAAAACCTAGGCCTGAGCGTTCGAGCCTTGTGTTCTCCATACCCGCATGACAACACACCTTGATTTTCCACCTGCAGGATTCCTTGTCTGTGTTCGAAACAGGTTTTGGCAGCTTTCTGCGGAGATGGAAAGGCCCAGCTAAAAAACACACCGTCTCTTCACCAACTCTTTTGTTTATTTGTAGCCATTTCTACTTCTTTAAACTGACTTTCTTTTGTGAATCAGAACTTAAATACAAAAAAGATCAGCATGAACATTAATTTATAATGTCATAATTAAATATTTGCCTTAACGCTATGTTCATGTTTCGTGTGGTGAATGTGTCTGCACTAACTCCACTAACATCGGAGCTTGTTGACTTCCTGAATATTACATTTGTAAACTGTTTTCCTTCTAAGGCCGAGTAAATTAAACAAGAGGATAATCTACACGATCCTGGAGTACAGTCCTCTGCTCGACTCCTCCAACATGACCACAGATGACTGGGGGCGCATCGGAAAAGACATTGAGGTACATTTAGAGGTTTATCTTGACAAATTAGATTATCAGCAAAAAGTTGTTATATAAGGTGTATAAGGTACACTTGAAGCTGTATATTTTAAGTGTTTTTTTTCTGTTAATTTATTGATTAACCTGCACTACAGCTAATGAAAACCCTAAATTCACTTTCTCAGCAAATTAGAATATTACATAAGATCAATAAAAATACATTTTTAACAGAAGATCTGTCATTTTTCTGCATAGTATATGAACTCAATACGTGACTGGGGCTCATTTTCCCTTATTTGCTATAGCAATTTGCCACATTGGTTGACAACATTCTTAACTATGTGGTTATCCCTGTGGGTTCTTAACCACACTTTTTCTTTCTTTAAACTTTTCATTAATATGATTGAATTTTATTAACACTGTGTTAATAGTCAGCTCCTTCAGCAACAACCTTTTGTGACTTACCTTCCTTGTGGAGGGAGTCAGTAAGTAGTGAATTTATATAACAGATCAGTTTAATTTTTTCGAACCAATACACTGAAATAAATTAAAATTTTGATAATAATTAAAACATATTATCTTTATTTTAAGGCAGTTCTTTTTTTTCTGGGTCATGAAAGTTAAAATTATACAAAAGTAAACATTGAATTTTAAGTTCAGCTGTCATTGTGTGCTCTGTCTTAATTTCTTTGGCTCCCAGAAAAACTATGAAAACTTTGATGGGTTTGTGATTCTTCACGGCACGGACACTATGGCCTACACAGCCTCTGCTTTGTCCTTCATGTGTGAGCATTTGGGAAAACCGATCGTTCTCACCGGCTCTCAGGTAAAACTTGTCTCCCAGAGTTTAACCAACCAGTTTCTGAAACGTGGCTGCTAAATTTGACGCGTTTACTTTCTGTATTTAGGTGCCGATCTATGAGTTGAGGAACGATGGCAGAGACAACCTGCTGGGAGCGCTGCTGATCGCCGGCCAGTTTGTCATTCCCGAGGTTTGAAAAGCCCCTATAGTTTTAAATTATTTGATAACTTGGCTTTATTTCTGAACCAGGTATGAGGAGTCGCAGTGACTCAATGTTTTAGTATTTTCCGTTGCTGAATTAACGTCTACATTAATTTAATGTGTAGTGTGATTTTGCAGAGAGAATACATCATGTACCTCAGAGACGGGTGTGAAAGGAATGCTTTCTAATGACCGGGAGTGTTTCGCAACAGTTAACAGAACAGGAAAAGCACCTGACTCTGTTCATCGTACGCTCTGCAGAAGCTTAGCAGGAGTGATGCCTTGTCAGGGCCGAGCGTTTCAAACTGAGCAGCTTTTTATTCATTTAATCTAAACACTTTAAAACAGTGTAAAGAATATACCATCGAATCTGCTTAGAAATTATCCAACATATGTGAACCTGAATTTTACATCAGGTGAAAACGTTTTAGTTTTTGAGTAGCTTTATGTGGTAGAAATATACATGATCAACCATATTTGTTCCCATTTTACAAATGATACTCATTTGTATTCACCCACAGTACCATGCTGCCAGCCTGCCACCACCATGTTTCACCAATGGCATTCACAAGGTTTTGTGAAGTTAGTTTTTGCCACTTTTAGTTTTGGATGTAGACTGAAAAAGTTCAGTTTTGGTCTCATGGAGCCAGAGGATTTTTTTTTTTTATGCAATCAGGATTTATTCTGACATTTTTCAATAAAGACCACATTTGTGTATAACTCATTGATTCCCTGCTGACAGATTGTTCCACCTGAGTTGGGGATCTCTGTAGCTCTTCAAGAGTTGCCATTGACCTCCTGGCTTCTTTCCTGATTATTACTCTTCTTGTCTACCTGTCAGTTTAAGTTGGCAGCTGTCTCATTGCAGGTTTACAGTTGTGCCATACACTAGATTTTATTTCAGGGTATCGGGTTAAAAGAAGCCACATCAAATTGATCAGACTTTCATGTCAAAACATTTGAAACGGCAAGGTTCTGTGTTTCTGGTATTTATTTCCTCCATTGATCTACTTTTTGACAATTGTCTAAAAATGCAAATAAGTCATCAAAAAAAAAAAAAAAAACAAGACAGAAACTTTAGAAACTGATTTGACCTGCACCAGATTTTGGTCATGAACTAGATCTCTTCTTTTCCAGGTTTGCTTGTATTTCTACAACAAGCTCTACAGAGGAAATCGTGTCACTAAGGTGGACGCCAGCAGTTTCAATGCGTTCACTTCTCCCAATTTGCCTCCTTTGGCAACCGCTGAAGTGGATTTTAAAAGTTAGTCATAGATAAAATACTTCTGCATACTGAGGATGTGTAACTAACTTTTGCTGCGGCTGAAGCAATCTAATCATTTTTGTTTCAGTTAACTGGGACACGGTGTGGAGGGCAAACACCACGGCAAAGTTTCAAGTCAGAACGGAGCTGAACAGGAACGTGGGTCTGCTCAGGTTGTTCCCAGGAATCACGGCATCAACAGTAAGAAAATTAGATTTGTGTCTTACTGGCGGGATCGTGGTGGTGATTCTCACTGCTGTGTAAGAATCTCTTAAAGATTATTTTATTATTTATTTCTTTTTTTCAGTTTTGTCAGCTTTAATGAAATCTTCTGAATTTGCTTCACAAGACGAAACCTATTCAGGATCTGTAAAAATCTTCGCATAGTGATTTGCCTGGACTTGCATCTAAAAATACAACATGTAAAAATACAACCTCTCTAGAACTTGGATCAGGCCTAAAAAAAAATCCAACTTGACCCGACTGCATTGGCATAAAGTAAATACTTCATATTATTTTAGTTAAGATTTTACTGCTTTTACAGGCTCCATCTGTTTTTGTAAAAGGGCCGATCTGGCAAAGGCGGTAGAAGTCAGCACACCTCAGTTACGCCTGTGACTTGCCAAGCGAGGTAGTCACAGCCCGGGATCAACCGACTTATGTCCTTCAGGTCAACAGTGTTGGTGTGAATGATTTATCCCTTACATGGTATTGCAGAATAATGATTCATTTCTAAAGGTAAAGCCCTGTTTTTGTCAAACTGCAATAAAATACAGTTGCTTTTATGCAATTACCTTTCCGCTGTTACTTTATCTGCTCTTGTAAACTGCAGTGCGAGTTCTGGCCAGAAAAAAATATGAGAGAAAGTTATGGCCCATATCCAATCACCCTGTAAGGAGGGAGGAATGCCGCTGACGCCGTCCCATTTAGCTGAGCTTCCCCCTGCAGAACCTGCGGGGACGGTTCTCCTTTACTGTCTCAATCTGCTCCCTCTTCCCAGCTCAGCTATCAAGGCTTTCTTACCACGTTTAAAGGCCTTTATGAGGCACCGTTTTGATTAGGCTCCAGACTCCTGCATGTTCACCATCCCTGCTCTTATGGACGCGTGATTTGAGGTCTGTGTCAGACCTTTCTTGTCAAACTACTAATTATGCTCAAAAATACTGACTGAACCCCGAACTTTAAATGTCACCTTCCCCTCACGCTGCTATTTGCCAAGTGACTTTATTCTCACTAATGGCTTCAGATTAATTGCTCTCCTTTCTGCCGTTGAAGTCATCTGCCGTTCGAGTCGTATGCCACGGTTAATGATGTGCTACAGGGCCTCCGAGTGCCTGCCAGCCAACCGGTGATTGAGATACTGGTTTTAGAGAAGGCACCAGATGGGCTTTTAGTAGAGGGAATGGTCCCGTGCATAAGAGTAAAAAGCACTGCAGGAAAAATAACACGGAATACTAATTTCTCAATTTGATGCTACGCAGTTGATGCGGTCGTAAACGCGGGCTGTTTTCAACCCGAGCCGGCTCACATCTGTCTCCAGGTCAGGGCTTTCCTGCAGCCGCCCATGCAGGGCGTCGTCCTGGAGACCTATGGCAGTGGGAACGCGCCCGATAACCGCCCCGATCTTCTGGAGGAGCTGAGTAAGGCCACCAACAGCGGTGTCATCATAGTCAACTGCACCCAGTGTTTGAGGGGGACGGTCTCAGCCTCCTACGCCACTGGAAGGGTACGGTAGTTTGTTTTATGATAATTAAAGCCATATGCACTTGCAATGTAATTGTTTAATATTCCTGTGACTTGCTCATGCTTTTATTTGTATTTTTCTGTAAGCGCGGTATTCATATCAGGGTTTTTAAAATTTCTAACAATCATCTCCTGCTGTGGAAGTCCAACTTCATATATGCAGCTGCCAGATATATTACTTTGAATTTATTATGTAATAAAAAATATTTCATATTTCCTGTGCTACAGTCTTTCATTAAAAACAAATATTTATGTCTCGTTAAACAGACACATATAATTGGTGAACTACTCAAACATTTAAGGAATTTAAATTTTATTTCATGCATGTCATTCCATGTCCGTTTAAGAGATTACATACATAAACACGAGTTAACTTTTCATCCAAGTAGTTTTTTTTTTTTTTTTTTTTTTGTTGCAATTTTGCAAGTGGTTATTATACAATCTGTTTTGCAAGTGAGTGGTTTGTCTGACTTTTCAGGTGTTGATGGATGCCGGTCTGTTAGCTGGGGGTGACATGACCCCTGAGGCCTCCTTGTCAAAACTGTCCTACGTTCTGGCTAAGAAAGAGCTCACTCTGGATGCTCAGAAAAAGGTTATCTGCTCAAAAGACTTCATTTTTGTTTTTTTGGTGTCAATGTGAACTTTTCAAAGAAGGAAAGTCATAAAAGTAAAAAACTGTTTTGTCCTCTCGTCCAGATGATGGCTCAAAACCTGCGAGGTGAGATGAGCGCTGACCTAGAAGGAGCCAAACTGTGTTTGAGCGACAGCAGGTTCATCCAAGTCATTGCCAAGTCTCTGAGCGTTAGCTGCAAGGAGGTAGGCAGACAGACGCCCACGCACGTGTTTCAACCCCCGCAACAGCTAAACAGGATTTTCAGCAAACCAGTTGATAACAGGACGATCAAGTCCTAAGTTCTGTCACTTGTCTTTGTGTTTGTTTTTTTCATTTAAATTCTCAGGAAAGCTCAGCGGGGCTTGTGTCCTTCCAGTTTACCATACAAGGCTTAATGTCACATTAAAACATTGACATGTTACATAGAATTGTTGTCAAACTGTATAAAAGTATGTGCAGCTCTTGATATATTTCTGGAGAGCATTAATACCTCTTGAACTTTTTTTCATGTTTCATCCTGTTAAAACCACAACGTATTTGATTGGGATGCAATATGGTAACTGAACACAACGTAATGCATAGTTGTGAAGTGAAAGACAAAACGTTAAAGGTTCTCCTTTCAATTGGACAACAACCTTAAGCATAACAAATGAAAACTATGTACCATTTCCCTTCCACTTTGCTGTTATGGACTAATTCGTGACGGTCTGTTTTAAAAAAATCCCAATAAAATACATTTTGGTTTGTGGTAATGATGAACGTTTTTCACAGTATTTTGTAGTATTTGATGCAAAACAAATAAAGGTCAGGATAGAAATTATTAAACAATCCAATGGAGTCTTTTGGGACAATAAGTTGGACGATTTTGAGTGCACGTTATTGCCCGACATGCCCCATAAACAAACAAAAAAACATTTGCAAAAATTCACTTGTGATTTTTTTTAAGGGGCTACTTCATGATACTAGAGATGTAAAGTAACTTTTTTATTGATAAAAGTTGTAAAAAAACAAAAAAAAAAAATCATTGGCACAGTAGAAAGAGGATTTTGTCAAGTTCCCCGAAAGACATAATTTTTGATCTCTTACATTTCCTGACATCCAAAAGGAACTGGAGGCCATCCGTGATGCCCTGACTCCTTCACTTACATGTGCTGCTGCCAAGATTGGGGACACAGAAGCTTTAGTAGCTCTTAAGGAAATGGTAAGCAGCCATTCCCTCTCATTGTGTCGTATAGACAAAAACTGTTTGATACACTCTCACTCATTTTAGCTATAACCTTGTACGTCAGCAGAGGCAGGTTCTGACCTTTCTTATCTTCTCATGTTTGGGTAGCAGGGTCAGTGTCCACAGTTAAAACTCACACTGATAATTTGCCAAAAAAAAAAAAAAAGTCAAGGTTACGCTTTTGAAAAAAATGGACGTCCAAGTTCACACAAAGCCAAATAGAATTTGGAAACGTAGACGGAGGTGTTTTTGTAACTTTGGTACCAGCAACACTTTGCTTTTAATTCAGCCAGACATGCTGTTGAAGCAGTTTGTAATCTGTAGAACACTTTATACCTTTTTGTTAGAAATGACTTAACCACATAAAAAAAACCCTGAAAAACACAAGCTTTTATGCCTCTTGTGACATCACATGAGGTATAGGACAACTACAAAAATATCAGGAACTATACGGGAAGGCAGGTGTTTGCTGACTCTTATTTAACATGAGTTTAAATGTGGTGGGTAATTCTGAAAGCTAAGAGAGTGCGCACACTTATGCATCCACACCATGCTTGCTTTTTTTTTGTAATTTTCCCCTGTGAAAATTTTCAGCTTGTTTTTCAGCTGAGTTTTACAGGTTTGCTAAGGAACTCTTGCAACTCAAATAGACTCTGAGTGCATCATGATCTGCCGAAATCCGTCAAAAGACAATAGATTTCAAATCAGTAATAAATGTGCTGCTTCATAGCATTTTTAAAGCCACTATTTGAAGTTTCAACATATTACATTTCTGAAAATACAGCTAAGGACTGCTAAACTGATGTTTTCTGTTAAATTGCTTAAAGCTCTGCAAGAAAACCTGATAATTTATTTAGAACATTGGCCATTTTGCTCATAATAAACTCCAGCCTGTGTGACTGTTGGGTATTTATTTGATTTGGACGTTTATGACAGAGACATCAACACACCCCGCACCTGTTCTCACTGCGTTGGACAGCCAACCTGCAGGGCTGATTTTCCTGCGTTTCAGGGAAGCGACTTACGCCTGGGCGACTTTGACGGACGCACGCCGCTGCACGTCGCTGCTTGTGAGGGTCACCTCAGACTTGTGCAATACCTGCTCAACCAGGGAGCCTCTGTCCATGCAAAAGATCGCTATGGAGACACACCCCTATGCAACGCCGTGCGCTTCAGGTAAAGCCGCATCGCATCGAGCGCTGATGTGTTTGTTTTTAATCTGCTCATTAAAGTTATGAAGTTGCAGATGTATAAACCCCCCACCCCCTTTTTGGCCATTAGCAACAATTGTCATTCCTCACAGACCTCAAAGTGTTTTCCTGAAAACATGTTGTTAATAGCTGCTATAGCGGAGATTTCATTAAACGAGCTGCTGGGAGGCAGGGAATTTGGTTCTGCCTAAATGAGGAGAAGGGAAAAGCGTCTGTATTAGTGGGGAGGGGAGAAAAAAATCAGAGGAGAGACTCATAATGGAGTTTAGAGGCCAACAATAATTACAAACTAATTAGGCTAATTGTCATCTGACAGTTTAGAGAGTGTTTATTTTTTACAAGTGCTTTCTTTTCCCTCCGAAATCTTTCTGTACGTCTGCCGGTGAAAACCACGCTTCACGTTTCCATGTTGGAGCGATGATTAAGCCTGAGGAGGGAGACGGTGTGTGTCACAGCACTACCATGTTGCTCTTGTCTTACTTTAACGGTTGGCACTGCAAGCGTGGACTTGTTTCCTTTGTGATGCTGGAGTGATGCATCGGCCCACAGGGACCTGTCGTTACTGAACACGTCCTACAGAATGTTGCACGGCTTCTGTCAGCGGATCCCTTACCTTAATGGTTTCAGTGAAACGACTGCAAACAGCCCGACAGAAATGAGGTTTGGAGGTGCTGTCTGTATCGCTGATGTGTTTGCCACTGAACTTTCACACCGCACTGCAGCCTGACGTCCATATAAGGGAAAGCTAAGAGTTGTACAGACTGAAGGCTTGAAGAACAAATGTGGGGAGTGCCTTAATAACCAGTCTTACCAGCTTGCTCCCAGTTTCACAGATGAAAGATACTAGTTCGTTTCTTCTTTTAGACTCCTTTATCCTTCCAGGAGTTACTGTGGTTCTTATGTCACACAATCTATAGAATTAACAAATTGCTTTTTAGTTATTTTGCACTGTTGTCCTTAATGTTTTTTTATGGACATCGGTGCACAAAGGTAAACAGTTGTACATATTAGGCCTAACTTGCTGTGTCTTGTCACAGTGACTGTCCCTGCAGGTGACTCTTGTGTGGGTGGCTCAATGTGGGGGATAAGGAACCTGTCTTAACATGTCAGACAACGACTACAACCACACTAACTCTTAGAGCGGCACAATAACATCAGTGTGAACTCTTAAATGCCGCAGAGCAATATTTGCTTGAAGGAAGTCCAAGTCTAAATATTGCTTAACTGTGAAATGATTGAACGTTACACGAGCACAAAAGTGTTTGATTCCCTCTGAGTGGGCGGTTAATTTATAAGTTCTTCTGAACAAATAAAAATAATTGGGAAAAAAAATGAATTCTTTGAATTTTGAACTGACCACACAAAGGGCGTTATGGTTTTTGAGGCTTTATTTGAACCCTTAATGATTTCATATTTTGTATTTTACCTAAATGTTGCCTAAATAAAATGTGATTCTAAGAAGTAAGTGTAACATGTTCTCTGTATTCTCTGACATTGTGAAGTCAGAAACTCGGGATGTTTTCTGAGATTATAGGGTCAGACATTTGCAACAAAAAGTGACAGAAGTCCACTAACACTGACGTAGAAAAATGTAGGGGATGCTCATCTGGATATTTTCCAAAGTGTAAGTTGGACATTCTTTTACTGAGTCAGAGTGACGCGTACCTTGTGCAGACTAGCCATAAAAATCTCAAACACGATCCGGAATAAACGCCTGAGGAAGAAACTGCAACATGCTGCATTGAATCTGCACCTCTGAGATGTTGGAGAATATACTAGGTTCAATACATTTCTGCGCTAAATCATTAAATATACACATCTTTTTTCTTGGAAATATGTGAAATAAATCTCAATTTAGTTTTTTGTTGTTTTTTTTTTTTACTCTGTGTCCAATTCTTTTTCTTTTATCTAGAATGGTTAATATACTCTCTCCTATATTTGTTTATAACGTCTCACATTGAATGAAATGACAAATGAGCTGAGCAGAAGTTAAAGTTTTCAAAAACTTTAACTTCTGCTTTAACAAAGCATGAAGATGCAACGTTGTCTCTGTTGCCACTAAAGCAACAAAGCATAGATTTTGCCTTCAATTTTCTTCCACACACTGTTGTTTTAAACGCTGTTGGTAAATTCATATCACAAGTTGGTTAATTTCCGAAAAATCTATTTATAGGACCTTATAACTTATATTCCAGTGAAGTGATACCCTTTTTTAATGAGCTAATATTAAAATTATATAATAGCTTTATAAAATCTCTTTATTGTGCAGCATCACATTAAACTGTGAATTATAGGTAAAGTGTGAATTGACTGAGGTTCTGTGTTTTCGTCTCATTTAGGCACAAGGACGTGGTGAGGCTGCTGAGGAAGACCGGAGCCCACTTCTCCAGAGAGCAGCTGGAGGAAGCAGGAAGTGAGCTGTGCAGGTCAGACCGACCAGAAAGACGTTTCGGGACTTAACCCAAACCGCTCGGTTTTCTGAACCGTCCACGCTGACCCGTCCTGCATAGCTGACACAGGTCCAACCAGTTGCCCAAGTGTTTCACATGCACCAAGAATGCGACTTGGTTGCATAGTTGTGGACCCGATCTGCATCTCCAAGACGCACACGACGCAGACCGGGCTGTTATTTATCTACACGTGACACTCATCTGGTTTTGTCGGGACCTATTCAGCGTTGTACGAGCGCACATTTCGTGTTCTATCGGATAAGACGAAACAAAAGCAGCTGCTAATCTGCTGATTTGTTCCTCTGATGTGTTGGCTCAGTTTCAGGGAACTCTCTTTCTTCCCCCTCAGTTTTTTTTTTTTTTTTTTTTCATTTTTGATTTTGCTTTAATAAAAGCGTTGCATTGTGTTTGTGTGTGTGTCAGCCTCGCGGCCAGTGGCGATAAAGAGGGCCTTGATATCTGGAGAATCGCCGGGGCAGATCTCACCAGGCCAGGCTACGACGGGAAGACGGCCATTGAAGTGGTGGGTTTGAGAGATTCTTGGTCTGCTGTGATGACGCTCGTCAGTTCAGAAAGTCTAATAAATCCCTCTTCTTCTGTCTCAGGCTCAAGCTGCAGGCAATAAGGACGTGGTGGAGGTTTTAAACTCATACATGAACAGCAAAACCATGGTAAACAGTTTTCCCGTCCTCGTTTAGAGTCGTCCAGATCCCGACATGAGCCTAAATTAAATCAAACCAATTCTTAATTCTGCCTATTAATTCCTTGTCTTGTTAATTTCAGCCCATATTTGATGAACTAAATGAATATGATGAATATAATAATGATGATGAGGAGGAGGAGGTAAATGACATGTGGTGAACTTCCCAGTTTGTTGCTCCTTTCCCACAGCAAGCATGGCTGCCTGAGTTCCCCTTCATTCAGGATGCTTTCCTTTACTGTCATTAAGACGCTCGTCCAGATCGCCATAGTGACACCAGGTCAAATGATCTGACTCAAATTTCAAGAGAAGGAAGGAAAGCGTTATTGTTCCAGAAACCCCTAGAACTTTTTAGATTTGCCCCTGTTACAGTTTTGTTGTGAATTAGCATGTAGCATCAACACAAAGCAGCACATGGTTGTAATGTGCAAAGAAAGAGATTTTTTTTTCTACATCTAAAATCTGAAAAGTGTGGCATGCATTTGCATTTAGTAAATCTGAGTCATTAGAAAACCACTTTTTCAGTCTTTTGGTGCATGTTTCAACCACTTTGGCCATTTAGAAACTAAAATCACTTGATTGAATCTGTAAAGATCAGTTTTCGAGTCCTACCAGATTCTGAGCTGACCTGCTTTCCTGTCCCTTCTGAAGAAATTTATCCCAATACCATGATGTGTTTTTTTTCCCCTCCTGCCACTTCCCCATAAAGGCCAGATTTGTGTAAATTATTAGTCATTTTTAAACAAAGTTATTAAGAACTTTTGATGAAGGACCGAAGAGCCACTTGAGTCTCTGCAGGTTGCAGACCAATAACCAAGCAAGGAAGCTTTTTATCAGGAATTGGTGTCTTAAAAGTGAAAACTTGTAGCGTTTTCTCAAATTTGATCAGAATAAATAAACACGCGTTTCTTTTAACCAAAACAATGCATTCAAATTAAGCTTAGCTCCACAACGCAATTTCTAATCATGTTTGAGCGCTTGTTGGCAAACCCTCGTAAAATCCTGCTCACACTAATCTTACACGTGTGTCAACGTGCTTGTGGAAATCCTGAATCACTTGTCATCCCTTCTAGTACTTAATATTAATCCTTCCTTTTTTCTAATCCTTTACTTTGTCAGAACGGTGCAGCGATCGAGTTCACTGCCAAGCCAGCGTTGTTGTAAGCCGACTCTACCTCCGTTCCTGTAAAGTTGTCCTCTACATCCTGTCCACCTTTGTGTTTGTTGTTTGACCTCTTTTAAATATAAGAACATATCACTTCATCCATCCAAATGTCTTTATATCACCTCTGCTTTGAATTCATGCCTTGAAACGAAAATACCACATGTATTCAAGTGTTTGTTGCATATCGTGTTAGAAATGCTGAATGTTCAAATCTGTTATTTTTCTGCACAAAATAACCCCTAAATTTAGGGAACTGAAGTGAGTCTCATGTTACAAAAGTGGAAGCTGTGACATTGTGAAATAACGTTACCTGCTTGAGGAAGTTAAGTATTTTTAATGTTTCCAGTGGCAAATGACATCACTGATTTTATTTTTGTAGTTCTTTTATTAGGAAAATTGTAGAAAATACAGTGTGGGATCATGAAAGCAATATTTTACTGAATGAATTTTGTCCACGTCAGCCAAAGAGCCACGCGGCTCCCGAATGCAGCTTATTTCCCCCACCGCTTCCTGCTGCTCTACACGTATAATAGAAAAAACACAAGCTGCAGGTACTCCTCAGACTCATCCAGCCTGTTTCTAGGCTAATTGTCGAACTGGAAGTGTCGCATATCTCGCACCCTGAACAGGAAAGGGGAAGTCCAGACTATTGTGTGAAGCAGATTAAGAGGAAAACCAGTTCCTGCGTTACTTTGTGACTTTGTTTAATGTTCTCAGCAATAAAATTAATTTATCTTTGTCTGTTTTGCTGTACAACAAGGAAATAACATCATCCAGAACTGCTCTAGTTTTTTAGATTTTTTATTGTTTTTTTATGCACTTCTGTTTTGTCACTCATTTTAGTGTTCTGGAATATTCTCTCTTACCTCATTGTATTACATATCACTTGTTACAAGTTTTGTCTGATAGTAATTTGTTACCTTGTGGGAAGAACAGCAGGAATAAAGCCTTTTGACGTAAAGAAATGCCTCGTGTGCTTGCTGATGTCTTTCACACATTCAGATGAAACGAAATGTGTTGATCCTGTTCAAATATTCCTTTGTCTTGACATGGTGGCCACAAGTTTCTTTTTCTCTGTTTTTTTGTAATGTTGCTTCTAAAATATTGCAGATATAAAAATATATTCCCTATTTGCTAGAGCAAAACATGCAGTACTTCAAAACTGCACTGACCTTTTTTTTTTTAATTTTAATTAAAGCTTAATTGAGATACATGAATTAATGCAGGCCTGCTGGCACTGTGTTTTTGACAGAGGTCCTTGAAAATGTAGCTTATCGTATTGGGAAAGATCTTCAATGATATAACAACATTCAAAACTTCTTTGTGGGTAATGTTAAGTCTCAGTGCTGCTTTAACAGTTGATCATAACAAACCAATGGATAGATTGAAAATTTGTGAGTTGCTTTGCACTGATCTAAAAGGGCTTTGATCATATTTGCAAGACTGCCATTTGGGATTTATAAATGGTGATCCTCAAAACTGTTCTCGATTCACTATTACTCGAAGTTGATTCTGTGTACTCCCTCTATTTCAGATTATGGAGTATTCTAACATCTTTTACTATGCAAATAAATAAAAATATACATTTACTGTGGTGGAATTATTTTTTTCTTTTATCCTGAAAATATCAGTGCCCCTATGTAACTTTTTCTATTAAGTTATTTTATGTCAGGTTTAGATTTTTACATTTTTTATTAGATATAATTTTAGAGCTGTCTTCTGATCAAAGGACACATTTTCCGTTTTGTAAGTAATTTCTATTTATATAGCACCTTTCATAGATAAAAACATCACAAAGTATTTCATGAAAATAAAAGAGATAAAATCTACAAATTATATTTGTATATGAAATACACAGCTCAAAAGCTTTCAGAGTTTTTTTTTTTTTTTTAAAGAGTCAGTAAACATTAATCTCAGTGGAAGCGGAAGAGAGTTCAAAGCCTTGGAGTCACAGCCTGAATAAAAATGCAAGTCTCTACTGATCTTTAAGTGAGTCCGGGGAACGACCAGCAGCATCAGGCTGAATAATCTGAGACACCAGGATGAAGACTGGGGATCCAGTAAGTCCACTATATACTTATGGGCTTGGCCAGGGAGTGCAGCTGTGTGGTCCCTAATTTTAGTCCCGGTTGCTGCCACATTCTGCACAGTCTGAAGTCAATCCATACAAGCCTAACTTAAACAAGTATAATACAATGTTATATCAACTGACATGTATTGTTCCTCCAGGCTACTTCCTTGCGCCACTTTTTCTTTTTAATCAAAAATCTGTGTTATGCTTGTTTTCAGAAAAGAAAACTAGAAAATTAGAGACTCACTGTAGTTACACCAATTTTTTGTAAAGAATCTCTCATACTGCTGAAGTGCATCTAGAACCAGCAGTAAGAGAAAGAATCACAGCAGAGCTTAAATCACTGCACTTCCTCACTTTGAAAATGGAAAAAAGTTCCCAATCTTGTTATTGGTTTTTAAAGCACTGATCACTTTTGGGGTTAAAAACATCTGAGAGTTTCTTTTCCGGCATGAATCATCAAAACCCCACAAGTCATCGCAGACCTTTTGACTCACTGAAACGTGAATAAACAGGAGTCAGCTTTGAGTTTCTTTGCTCCTCATTTATTTTTCCATCCTGTTTAGTGTCGTCAGCAGGTTACGGTGATTTGGAAAGCATTTTTCTGCGTATTACACAGGTATAACACCAATAAACTGTTGAATTTTGAGCCCTCAGCTCTGAGACAAACTTCCTGAAAACCTGAAGTGTGTAGAAGTTGTCAGGTCTTTTCAAGTCAGATCTGAAAACATCACTTTTCATCGCAGGTATCCCATAAAAGTCGAATTTGATCAGTTATTGTTTTAAATTTTATCTGCCAGTTTTCTATGTGATAATAAATTGTACTATTTTAATGTATTTTTCTTTACCTTTGCTTAGAGCTTTGAGTTACCGTCTGTATGAATGCCACTACACAAGTAAACTTGCCTTGTCTTTGCAGCTTCCAACTCTCTCTTTTTTAATGAATAAATTAAGATCTTTTCAAACACTGGAGGTCACTTCTGTCTCTGAGCTCAGCTTTCTTTGTATTCTCACCAGAAACACGCTCTGACTGCTGAAAGGAAGAATTTTGACTGGAGAAAGTCTTCAAGAGAATAGCTGCATCCCATCCTAATATAAAGCTCGGTGAACAGCAGGCTGTTACCGACTATAAATTTAATCCTTTTTAATCAGAAATCACACAAACTCACAAGGCAGTGATGACATAAAACCGCATCTGTTCATATGACTTGTCAGTATCTGTTTTCTTTTTTCCTTTTCAGGGTGGCTGCCCTATCCTGCTCCTTGCTGGTGGAACCTGGCTCATCAGGTCGGACCAGCATGAGCCTCATTCTTGCTTAAACGAGACTCTTGTAAAAGCCAAGCCCAAAAACACTATATAAGCACCTCTTGCCTCTTCAGTTACTCAGTCTTGGCAGGGATCACACCAGGGAACACTACCAAGAAAAAGAGGCGCCTTCTTCAGGTAAAAGCTCCCTGATCAAGCAGTGCTTTGCTTGGGCCTTCACTCTGCTTTTGTACTGATTTGCTCTGTAGCAGGTTTAACCTCAGAAAAGTGTTGTAGCATTGCATTTGCCTCTCACTAACAGTAGCTGCTGGTTTTTCTTTCACCAGCGGAATCCGCAGTTTGAAGGACGAGCGTCGAGTGAAGAAGTGCAAAGTCATTCTGATCAAGTGGTTCTCAACAGTTCAACAGTTCTTTGAGAAAATTGTGAAATGTTTAGGACCACTTGAGCAGTCGGACAAATGCTGCCATCTCACATGATTCTGGTCGGATTCAAAGAAGGCCTGAATCTGGACAAACTTGGGAACGACTCCATCGTTTTTACCATGTTTGTCAGCCTCCTCGATGTCTCCCTGTCATCTTTGCCTGACTGCGTCCCAGCAGCACCTGCAGCTCTGGAGCTGTGGGGGGCTGTAAAAATGATTAGGGCTCAGTAATTTCATTCTGCTGGCACATATGCAACATTTTAACGGCTCTGTTGCTGCATAGCGCTCACTTTTTCACTGCTTTTCTGTCCCTACTTTCCAGAGGTACTGATTAAAACAAGTCAATAAAGAACCATTTGTCTCTGACGAGTCTGTGGGGGGTGATAGACCTGTGGTCTGCAGGGAGGGTCAACGTCCAAAGCTCTGCAAATTGGTTTTGTGTGGAAATGGCAAATTCACTCACTTGAGAAAGAAATGCATTTTTCTCCTTAACGACACAAAGAAATATATGACATAAAGCTGGAAATGAATGAAGGTTCCTATTTTATCTGCATTAATAATCTGCATTTTATTTGATTTAACCACTTTTCAGTTTTTATTTTAAATATGTGCTACAGGAAAGACATTTACTGAAGGTTAAATTCTAAAGACACATGTTTGTCAGGTGCATCCAAAATCTGACAAAAAAAAAAAAAAAATCAAATGCCTTTTTTCCTGAGCAATAACCCACCTTATACCGCATAAATCATTCATGAAAGCACTGTGCACCATTTATCCACCGCTCCACTGTTTTTTAGACTGCCCTCCTCTCTCCTTTTTTTTCTGCTTTTGATCTCCTCCGTGCACCAAGAGCTATCAATATTTGCTAAACGTTTCCCTCAAAGCCTGACCGCGCACCGGGGGAGCTGCAGAGGAGAAGGGATAAAACACGAGGAGAGGCATTAATGAGAAGCCCTGAGCGCTTTAAGTGTACGTGCGCAGGGACAGGGCAGCAGATGTAGAAGCGCGGGCATTCCCAGGGGGGAGATCCC